>NW_025228223.1:0-48750 GCF_018294505.1 Triticum aestivum | reverse complement strand
TCATCAACAACCGCTGTTTTGGTCGATTCTGGACCGTTTCCAGGACTATTGTTGAACCCCGGGGTGCGTTTACGTGTCGGTCATCGATACTCACGGTTTTTGTCATGTCTGACCCGTTTCGTGGACTATTACTCACCATTTTGGGGTCCCAAAGCGATTTCCATGGTTGTCGAACCCCAAGGTGTGCTTATGTGTCGGTCATCAACACTCATAATTTTGGCTAATTCTGGTCCGTTTCGTGGACTATTACTCACGATTCTGGCCCGTTATGGGGCCCCGGAGCGATTTTCACGATTGACGATCCCCAGGATGTGTTTGCATGTCCGGCGGCAATACTCATAGTTTTGGCGAATTCTGACCGTTTCGTGGACTATCACTCACTGTTTTTGGGTCACGGAGTGATTTTCATAGTTGTTGAATCCCAAGGCAGTTTTGGCCGATTCTAGCCCGTTTCGTGGACTATTACTCACCATTTTGGGGTCCCGAAGCGATTTGCACGATTGGTGAAATCCGAGGTGCGTTTACCTGTTGGTCATCAACACTCACAATTGTTGCCGATCCTGGTCCGTTTCGTGGACTATTACTCACCGTTTTCGGGTCCTAGAGCGATTTCCATGATTGAGAATCCCCGGGATGCGTTTAGGCGTTTGTCGTCAGCACTCACAGTTTTGCCAATTCTGACACGTTTTGTAGACTATTACTTACCGTTTTGGGGGCCCATAGCGATTTGCATAGTTGTTGAACCCCAAGGTGCGCTTACGTGTCGGTCATCAACACTCGCAGTTTTGGCCGATTCTGGCCTGTTTCACGGACTTTTACTCACCGCTTTGGGGTCCCAAAAGTGATTTTCATGGTTGTTGAACCCCAATATGTGCTTATGTGTTGGTCGTCGAGACTCGCAGTTTGGGCAGATTCTAGCCCATTTCTTCGACTGTTACTCAGTTTTGGGGTTCCGAAGTGATTTCCACGATTGACGAACCCCGGGTTGCATTTATGTGTCGGTCATCAACACTCACAATTTTGGCCAATTCTGGTCCGTTTTGTGGACTATTACTTTTCGGGGTCCCGGAGCGATTTTCACAATTGACGATCCCAGGGTGTGTTTGCATGTCCGTCGCCAACACTCATAGTTTTGGCCAATTCTAACCCGTTTCATGGACTATTACTAACCGTTTTGGGGTCCCGAAGCGATTTGCATAGTTGTTGAACCCCATGGTGCGCTGACGTGTCGGTTATCAACGCTCGCGGTTTTTGTCGATTCTATCTTGTTTCGTGCACTATTACTCACAGTTTTGGGGTCCCAAAGCGATTTCCATGGTAGTTGATCCCCAAGGTGCGCTTACATGTCGGTCATCAACAACCGCTGTTTTGGTCGATTCTGGACCGTTTCAAGGACTATTGTTGAACCCCGGGGTGCGTTTACGTGTCGGTCATCCATACTCACGGTTTTTGTCATGCCTAACCCATTTCGTGGACTATTACTCACCATTTTGGGGTCCCAAAGCGATTTCCATGGTTGTCGAACCCCAAGGTGTACTTATGTATCGGTCATCAACACTCATAATTTTGGCTAATTCTGGTCCGTTTCGTGGACTATTACTCACGATTCTGGCCCGTTATGGGGCCCCGGAGCGATTTTCACGATTGACGATCCCCAGGATGTGTTTGCATGTCTGGCGGCAATACTCATAGTTTTGGCGAATTCTGACCGTTTCGTGGACTATCACTCACTGTTTTTGGGTCACGGAGTGATTTGCATAGTTGTTGAATCCCAAGGCAGTTTTGGCCGATTCTAGCCCGTTTCGTGGACTATTACTCACCATTTTGGGGTCCCGAAGCGATTTGCACGATTGGTGAAATCCAAGGTGCGTTTACGTGTTGGTCATCAACACTCACAATTGTTGCCGATCCTGGTCCGTTTCGTGGACTATTACTCACCGTTTTCGGGTCCCAGAGCGATTTCCATGATTGACAATCCCCGGGATGCGTTTAGGCGTTTGTCGTCAACACTCACAGTTTTGCCAATTCTGACACGTTTTGTAGACTATTACTTACCGTTTTGGGGGCCCATAGCGATTTGCATAGTTGTTGAACCCCAAGGTGCGCTTACGTGTCGGTCATCCACACTCGCAGTTTTGGCCGATTCTGGCCCGTTTCACGGACTTTTACTCACCGCTTTGGGGTCCCAAAAGTGATTTTCTTGGTTGTTGAACCCCAATATGTGCTTATGTGTTGGTCGTCGAGACTCGCAGTTTGGGCCGATTCTAGCCCATTTCTTGGAGTGTTACTCAGTTTTGGGGTTCCGAAGTGATTTCCACGATTGATGAACCCCGGGTTGCGTTTATGTGTCGGTCATCAACACTCACAATTTTGGCCAATTCTAGTCCGTTTTGTGGACTATTACTTTTCGGGGTCCCGGAGCGATTTTCACAATTGACGATCCCAGGGTGCGCTTGCATGTCCGTCGTCAACACTCATAGTTTTCGCCAATTCTGACCCGTTTCCTGGACTATTACTAACCGTTTTGGGGTCCCGAAGCGATTTGCATAGTTGTCGAACCCCAAGGTGCGCTTACGTGTCGGTTATCAACGCTCGTGGTTTTTGTCGATTCTAACCTGTTTCGTGCACTATTACTCACGGTTTTGGGGTCCCAAAGCAATTTCCACGGTAGTTGAACCCCAAGGTGCGCTTACATGTCGGTCATCAACAACCACTGTTTTGGTCGATTCTGGACCGTTTCCAGGACTATTGTTGAACCCCGGGGTGCGTTTACGTGTCGGTCATCGATACTCACGGTTTTTGTCATGTCTGACCCGTTTCGTGGACTATTACTCACCATTTTGGGGTCCCAAAGCGATTTCCATGGTTGTCGAACCCCAAGGTGTGCTTATGTGTCGGTCATCAACACTCATAATTTTGGCTAATTCTGGTCTGTTTCGTGGACTATTACTCACGATTCTGGCCCGTTATGGGGCCCCGGAGCGATTTTCACGATTGACGATCCCCAGGATGTGTTTGCATGTCCGGCGGCAATACTCATAGTTTTGGCGAATTCTGACCGTTTCGTGGACTATCACTCACTGTTTTTTGGGTCACGGAGTGATTTGCATAGTTGTTGAATCCCAAGGCAGTTTTGGCCGATTCTAGCCCGTTTCGTGGACTATTACTCACCATTTTGGGGTCCCGAAGCGATTTGCACGATTGGTGAAATCCGAGGTGCGTTTACGTGTTGGTCATCAACACTCACAATTGTTGCCGATCCTGGTCCGTTTCGTGGACTATTACTCACCGTTTTCGGGTCCCAGAGCGATTTCCATGATTGACAATCCCCGGGATGCGTTTAGGCGTTTGTCGTCAACACTCACAGTTTTGCCAATTCTGACACGTTTTGTAGACTATTACTTACCGTTTTGGGGTCCCATAGCGATTTGCATAGTTGTTGAACCCCAAGGTGCGCTTACGTGTCGGTCATCAACACTCGCAGTTTTGGCCGATTCTAGCACGTTTCACGGACTTTTACTCACCGCTTTGGGGTCCCAAAAGTGATTTTCTTGGTTGTTGAACCCCAATATGTGCTTATGTGTTGGTCGTCGAGACTCGCAGTTTGGGCCGATTCTAGCCCATTTCTTGGACTGTTACTCAGTTTTCGGTTTCCGAAGTGATTTCCATGATTGATGAACCCCGGGTTGCGTTTATGTGTCGGTCATCAACACTCACAATTTTGGCCAATTCTGGTCCGTTTTGTGGATTATTACTTTTCGGGGTCCCGGAGCGATTTTCACAATTGACGATCCCAGGGTGCGTTTGCATGTCCGTCGTCAACACTCATAGTTTTCGCCAATTCTGACCCGTTTCCTGGACTATTACTAACCGTTTTGGGGTCCCGAAGCGATTTGCATAGTTGTCGAACCCCAAGGTGCGCTTACGTGTCGGTTATCAACGCTCGTGGTTTTTGTCGATTCTAACCTGTTTCGTGCACTATTACTCACGGTTTTGGGGTCCCAAAGCGATTTCCATGGTAGTTGAACCCCAAGGTGCGCTTACATGTCGGTCATCAACAATCACTGTTTTGGTCGATTCTGGACCGTTTCCAGGACTATTGTTGAACCCCGGGGTGCGTTTACGTGTCGGTCATCGATACTCACGGTTTTTGTCATGTCTGACCCGTTTCGTGGACTATTACTCACCATTTTGGGGTCCCAAAGCGATTTCCATGGTTGTCGAACCCCAAGGTGTGCTTATGTGTCGGTCATCAACACTCATAATTTTGGCTAATTCTGGTCCGTTTCGTGGACTATTACTCACGATTCTGGCCCGTTATGGGGCCCCGGAGCGATTTTCACGATTGACGATCCCCAGGATGTGTTTGCATGTCCGGCGGCAATACTCATAGTTTTGGCAAATTCTGACCGTTCGTGGACTATCACTCACTGTTTTTGGGTCACGGAGTGATTTGCATAGTTGTTGAATCCCAAGGCAGTTTTGGCCGATTCTAGCCCGTTTCGTGGACTATTACTCACCATTTTGGGGTCCCGAAGCGATTTGCACGATTGGTGAAATCCGAGGTGCGTTTACGTGTTGGTCATCAACACTCACAATTGTTGCCGATCCTGGTCCGTTTCGTGGACTATTACTCACCGTTTTCGGGACCCAGAGCGATTTCCATGATTGACAATCCCCGGGATGCGTTTAGGCGTTTGTCGTCAACACTCACAGTTTTGCCAATTCTGACACGTTTTGTAGACTATTACTTACCTTTTTGGGGGCCCATAGCGATTTGCATAGTTGTTGAACCCCAAGGTGCGCTTACGTGTCGGTCATCAACACTCGCAGTTTTGGCCGATTCTGGCCCGTTTCACGGACTTTTACTCACCGCTTTGGGGTCCCAAAAGTGATTTTCATGGTTGTTGAACCCCAATATGTGCTTATGTGTTGGTCGTCGAGACTCGCAGTTTGGGCCGATTCTAGCCCATTTCTTGGACTGTTACTCAGTTTTGGGGTTCCGAAGTGATTTCCACGATTGATGAACCCCGGGTTGCGTTTATGTGTCGGTCATCAACACTCACAATTTTGGCCAATTCTGGTCCGTTTTGTGGACTATTACTTTTCGGGGTCCCGGAGCGATTTTCACAATTGACGATCCCAGGGTGCGTTTGCATGTCCGTCGTCAACACTCATAGTTTTCGCCAATTCTGACCCGTTTCCTGGACTATTACTAACCGTTTTGGGGTCCCGAAGCGATTTGCATAGTTGTCGAACCCCAAGGTGCGCTTACGTGTCGGTTATCAACGCTCGTGGTTTTTGTCGATTCTAACCTGTTTCGTGCACTATTACTCACGGTTTTGGGGTCCCAAAGCGATTTCCATGGTAGTTGAACCCCAAGGTGCGCTTACATGTCGGTCATCAACAATCACTGTTTTGCTCGATTCTGGACCGTTTCCAGGACTATTGTTGAACCCCGGGGTGCGTTTACGTGTCGGTCATCGATACTCATGGTTTTTGTCATGTCTGACCCGTTTCGTGGACTATTACTCACCATTTTGGGGTCCCAAAGCGATTTCCATGGTTGTCGAACCCCAAGGTGTGCTTATGTGTCGGTCATCAACACTCATAATTTTGGCTAATTCTGGTCCGTTTCGTGGACTATTACTCACGATTCTGGCCCGTTATGGGGCCCCGGAGCGATTTTCACGATTGACGATCCCCAGGATGTGTTTGCATGTCCGGCGGCAATACTCATAGTTTTGGCAAATTCTGACCGTTCGTGGACTATCACTCACTGTTTTTGGGTCACGGAGTGATTTGCATAGTTGTTGAATCCCAAGGCAGTTTTGGCCGATTCTAGCCCGTTTCGTGGACTATTACTCACCATTTTGGGGTCCCGAAGCGATTTGCACGATTGGTGAAATCCGAGGTGCGTTTACGTGTTGGTCATCAACACTCACAATTGTTGCCGATCCTGGTCCGTTTCGTGGACTATTACTCACCGTTTTCGGGACCCAGAGCGATTTCCATGATTGACAATCCCCGGGATGCGTTTAGGCGTTTGTCGTCAACACTCACAGTTTTGCCAATTCTGACACGTTTTGTAGACTATTACTTACCTTTTTGGGGGCCCATAGCGATTTGCATAGTTGTTGAACCCCAAGGTGCGCTTACGTGTCGGTCATCAACACTCGCAGTTTTGGCCGATTCTGGCCCGTTTCACGGACTTTTACTCACCGCTTTGGGGTCCCAAAAGTGATTTTCATGGTTGTTGAACCCCAATATGTGCTTATGTGTTGGTCGTCGAGACTCGCAGTTTGGGCCGATTCTAGCCCATTTCTTGGACTGTTACTCAGTTTTGGGGTTCCGAAGTGATTTCCACGATTGATGAACCCCGGGTTGCGTTTATGTGTCGGTCATCAACACTCACAATTTTGGCCAATTCTGGTCCGTTTTGTGGACTATTACTTTTCGGGGTCCCGGAGCGATTTTCACAATTGACGATCCCAGGGTGCGTTTGCATGTCCGTCGTCAACACTCATAGTTTTCGCCAATTCTGACCCGTTTCCTGGACTATTACTAACCGTTTTGGGGTCCCGAAGCGATTTGCATAGTTGTCGAACCCCAAGGTGCGCTTACGTGTCGGTTATCAACGCTCGTGGTTTTTGTCGATTCTAACCTGTTTCGTGCACTATTACTCACGGTTTTGGGGTCCCAAAGCGATTTCCATGGTAGTTGAACCCCAAGGTGCGCTTACATGTCGGTCATCAACAACCACTGTTTTGGTCGATTCTGGACCGTTTCCAGGACTATTGTTGAACCCCGGGGTGCGTTTACGTGTCGGTCATCGATACTCACGGTTTTTGTCATGTCTGACCCGTTTCGTGGACTATTACTCACCATTTTGGGGTCCCAAAGCGATTTCCATGGTTGTCGAACCCCAAGGTGTGCTTATGTGTCGGTCATCAACACTCATAATTTTGGCTAATTCTGGTCCGTTTCGTGGACTATTACTCACGATTCTGGCCCGTTATGGGGCCCCGGAGCGATTTTCACGATTGACGATCCCCAGGATGTGTTTGCATGTCCGGCGGCAATACTCATAGTTTTGGCAAATTCTGACCGTTTCGTGGACTATCACTCACTGTTTTTGGGTCACGGAGTGATTTGCATAGTTGTTGAATCCCAAGGCAGTTTTGGCCGATTCTAGCCCGTTTCGTGGACTATTACTCACCATTTTGGGGTCCCGAAGCGATTTGCACGATTGGTGAAATCCGAGATGCGTTTACGTGTTGGTCATCAACACTCACAATTGTTGCCGATCCTGGTCCGTTTCGTGGACTATTACTCACCGTTTTCGGGTCCCAGAGCGATTTCCATGATTGACAATCCCCGGGATGCGTTTAGGCGTTTGTCGTCAACACTCACAGTTTTGCCAATTCTGACACGTTTTGTAGACTATTACTTACCGTTTTGGGGGCCCATAGCGATTTGCATAGTTGTTGAACCCCAAGGTGCGCTTACGTGTCGGTCATCAACACTCGCAGTTTTGGCCGATTCTAGCACGTTTCACGGACTTTTACTCACCGCTTTGGGGTCCCAAAAGTGATTTTCTTGGTTGTTGAACCCCAATATGTGCTTATGTGTTGGTCGTCGAGACTCGCAGTTTGGGCCGATTCTAGCCCATTTCTTGGACTGTTACTCAGTTTTGGGGTTCCGAAGTGATTTCCACGATTGATGAACCCCGGGTTGCGTTTATGTGTCGGTCATCAACACTCACAATTTTGGCCAATTCTGGTCCGTTTTGTGGACTATTACTTTTCGGGGTCCCGGAGCGATTTTCACAATTGACGATCCCAGGGTGCGTTTGCATGTCCGTCGTCAACAGTCATAGTTTTCGCCAATTCTGACCCGTTTCCTGGACTATTACTAACCGTTTTGGGGTCCCGAAGCGATTTGCATAGTTGTCGAACCCCAAGGTGCGCTTACGTGTCGGTTATCAACGCTCGTGGTTTTTGTCGATTCTAACCTGTTTCGTGCACTATTACTCACGGTTTTGGGGTCCCAAAGCGATTTCCATGGTAGTTGAACCCCAAGGTGCGCTTACATGTCGGTCATCAACAACCACTGTTTTGGTCGATTCTGGACCGTTTCCAGGACTATTGTTGAACCCCGGGGTGCGTTTACGTGTCGGTCATCGATACTCACGGTTTTTGTCATGTCTGACCCGTTTCGTGGACTATTACTCACCATTTTGGGGTCCCAAAGCGATTTCCATGGTTGTCGAACCCCAAGGTGTGCTTATGTGTCGGTCATCAACACTCATAATTTTGGCTAATTCTGGTCCGTTTCGTGGACTATTACTCACGATTCTGGCCCGTTATGGGGCCCCGGAGCGATTTTCACGATTGACGATCCCCAGGATGTGTTTGCATGTCCGGCGGCAATACTCATAGTTTTGGCAAATTCTGACCGTTCGTGGACTATCACTCACTGTTTTTGGGTCACGGAGTGATTTGCATAGTTGTTGAATCCCAAGGCAGTTTTGGCCGATTCTAGCCCGTTTCGTGGACTATTACTCACCATTTTGGGGTCCCGAAGCGATTTGCACGATTGGTGAAATCCGAGGTGCGTTTACGTGTTGGTCATCAACACTCACAATTGTTGCCGATCCTGGTCCGTTTCGTGGACTATTACTCACCGTTTTCGGGTCCCAGAGCGATTTCCATGATTGACAATCCCCGGGATGCGTTTAGGCGTTTGTCGTCAACACTCACAGTTTTGCCAATTCTGACACGTTTTGTAGACTATTACTTACCTTTTTGGGGGCCCATAGCGATTTGCATAGTTGTTGAACCCCAAGGTGCGCTTACGTGTCGGTCATCAACACTCGCAGTTTTGGCCGATTCTGGCCCGTTTCACGGACTTTTACTCACCGCTTTGGGGTCCCAAAAGTGATTTTCATGGTTGTTGAACCCCAATATGTGCTTATGTGTTGGTCGTCGAGACTCGCAGTTTGGGCCGATTCTAGCCCATTTCTTGGACTGTTACTCAGTTTTGGGGTTCCGAAGTGATTTCCACGATTGATGAACCCCGGGTTGCGTTTATGTGTCCGTCATCAACACTCACAATTTTGGCCAATTCTGGTCCGTTTTGTGGACTATTACTTTTCGGGGTCCCGGAGCGATTTTCACAATTGACGATCCCAGGGTGCGTTTGCATGTCCGTCGTCAACACTCATAGTTTTCGCCAATTCTGACCCGTTTCCTGGACTATTACTAACCGTTTTGGGGTCCCGAAGCGATTTGCATAGTTGTCGAACCCCAAGGTGCGCTTACGTGTCGGTTATCAACGCTCGTGGTTTTTGTCGATTCTAACCTGTTTCGTGCACTATTACTCACGGTTTTGGGGTCCCAAAGCGATTTCCCTGGTAGTTGAACCCCAAGGTGCGCTTACATGTCGTTCATCAACAACCGCTGTTTTGGTCGATTCTGGACCGTTTCCAGGACTATTGTTGAACCCCGGGGTGCGTTTACGTGTCGGTCATCGATACTCACGGTTTTTGTCATGTCTGACCCGTTTCGTGGACTATTACTCACCATTTTGGGGTCCCAAAGCGATTTCCATGGTTGTCGAACCCCAAGGTGTGCTTATGTGTCGGTCATCAACACTCATAATTTTGGCTAATTCTGGTCCGTTTCGTGGACTATTACTCACGATTCTGGCCCGTTATGGGGCCCCGGAGCGATTTTCACGATTGACGATCCCCAGGATGTGTTTGCATGTCCGGCGGCAATACTCATAGTTTTGGCGAATTCTGACCGTTTCGTGGACTATCACTCACTGTTTTTTGGGTCACGGAGTGATTTGCATAGTTGTTGAATCCCAAGGCAGATTTGGCCGATTCTAGCCCGTTTCGTGGACTATTACTCACCATTTTGGGGTCCCGAAGCGATTTGCACGATTGGTGAAATCCGAGGTGCGTTTACGTGTTGGTCATCAACACTCACAATTATTGCCGATCCTGGTCCGTTTCGTGGACTATTACTCACCGTTTTCGGGTCCCAGAGCGATTTCCATGATTGACAATCCCCGGGATGCGTTTAGGCGTTTGTCGTCAACACTCACAGTTTTGCCAATTCTGACACGTTTTGTAGACTATTACTTACCGTTTTGGGGGCCCATAGGGATTTGCATAGTTGTTGAACCCCAAGGTGCGCTTACGTGTCGGTCATTAACACTCGCAGTTTTGGCCGATTCTGGCACGTTTCACGGACTTTTACTCACCGCTTTGGGGTCCCAAAAGTGATTTTCTTGGTTGTTGAACCCCAATATGTGCTTATGTGTTGGTCGTCGAGACTCGCAGTTTGGGCCGATTCTAGCCCATTTCTTGGACTGTTACTCAGTTTTCGGGTTCCGAAGTGATTTCCACGATTGATGAACCCCGGGTTGCGTTTATGTGTCGGTCATCAACACTCACAATTTTGGCCAATTCTGGTCCGTTTTGTGGACTATTACTTTTCGGGGTCCCGGAGCGATTTTCACAATTGACGATCCCAGGGTGCGTTTGCATGTCCGTCGTCAACACTCATAGTTTTCGCCAATTCTGACCCGTTTCCTGGACTATTACTAACCGTTTTGGGGTCCCGAAGCGATTTGCATAGTTGTCGAACCCCAAGGTGCGCTTACGTGTCGGTTATCAACGCTCGTGGTTTTTGTCGATTCTAACCTGTTTCGTGCACTATTACTCACGGTTTTGGGGTCCCAAAGCGATTTCCATGGTAGTTGAACCCCAAGGTGCGCTTACATGTCGGTCATCAACAACCACCTTTTTGGTCGATTCTGGACCGTTTCCAGGACTATTGTTGAACCCCGGGGTGCGTTTACGTGTCGGTCATCGATACTCACGGTTTTTGTCATGTCTGACCCGTTTCGTGGACTATTACTCACCATTTTGGGGTCCCAAAGCGATTTCCATGGTTGTCGAACCCCAAGGTGTGCTTATGTGTCGGTCATCAACACTCATAATTTTGGCTAATTCTGGTCCGTTTCGTGGACTATTACTCACGATTCTGGCCCGTTATGGGGCCCCAGAGCGATTTTCACGATTGACGATCCCCAGGATGTGTTTGCATGTCCGGCGGCAATACTCATAGTTTTGGCAAATTCTGACCGTTTCGTGGACTATCACTCACTGTTTTTGGTTCACGGAGTGATTTGCATAGTTGTTGAATCCCAAGGCAGTTTTGGCCGATTCTAGCCCGTTTCGTGGACTATTACTCACCATTTTGGGGTCCCGAAGCGATTTGCACGATTGGTGAAATCCGAGGTGCGTTTACGTGTTGGTCATCAACACTCACAATTGTTGCCGATCCTGGTCCGTTTCGTGGACTATTACTCACCGTTTTCGGGTCCCAGAGCGATTTCCATGATTGACAATCCCCGGGATGCGTTTAGGCGTTTGTCGTCAACACTCACAGTTTTGCCAATTCTGACACGTTTTGTAGACTATTACTTACCTTTTTGGGGGCCCATAGCGATTTGCATAGTTGTTGAACCCCAAGGTGCGCTTACGTGTCGGTCATCAACACTCGCAGTTTTGGCCGATTCTGGCCCGTTTCACGGACTTTTACTCACCGCTTTGGGGTCCCAAAAGTGATTTTCATGGTTGTTGAACCTCAATATGTGCTTATGTGTTGGTCGTCGAGACTCGCAGTTTGGGCCGATTCTAGCCCATTTCTTGGACTGTTACTCAGTTTTGGGGTTCCGAAGTGATTTCCACGATTGACGAACCCCGGGTTGCGTTTATGTGTCGGTCATCAACACTCACAATTTTGGCCAATTCTGGTCCGTTTTGTGGACTATTACTTTTCGGGGTCCCGGAGCGACTTTCACAATTGACGATCCCAGGGTGCGTTTGCATGTCCGTCGTCAACACTCATAGTTTTGGCCAATTCTGACATGTTTCGTGGACTATTACTAACCGTTTTGGGGTCCCGAAGGGATTTGCATAGTTGTTGAACCCCAAGGTGAGCTTACGTGTCGGTTATCAACACTCGCGGTTTTTGTCGACTCTAACCTATTTCGTGCACTATTACTCACGGTTTTGGGGTCCCAAAGCGATTTCCATGGTAGTTGAACCCCAAGGTGCGCTTACATGTCGGTTATCAACAACCGCTGTTTTGGTCGATTCTGGACCGTTTCAAGGACTATTGTTGAACCCCGGGGTGCGTTTACGTGTCGGTCATCGATACTCACGGTTTTAGTCATGTCTGACCCGTTTCGTGGACTATTACTCACCATTTTGGGGTCCCAAAGCGATTTCCATGGTTGTCGAACCCCAAGGTGTTCTTATGTATCGGTCATCAACACTCATAATTTTGGCTAATTCTGGTCCGTTTCGTGGACTATTACTCACGATTCTGGCCTGTTTCACGGACTTTTACTCACCGCTTTGGGGTCCCAAAAGTGATTTTCATGGTTGTTGAACCCCAATATGTGCTTATGTGTTGGTCGTCGAGACTGCAGTTTGGGCCGATTCTAGCCCATTTCTTGGACTGTTACTCAGTTTTGGGGTTCCGAAGTGATTTCCACGATTGACGAACCCCGGGTTGCGTTTATGTGTCGGTCATCAACACTCACAATTTTGGCCAATTCTGGTCCGTTTTGTGGACTATTACTTTTCGGTGTCCCGGAGCGATTTTCACAATTGACGATCCCAGGGTGCGTTTGCATGTCCGTCGTCAACACTCATAGTTTTGGCCAATTCTGACATGTTTCGTGGACTATTACTAACCGTTTTGGGGTCCCGAAGCGATTTGCATAGTTGTTGAACCCCAAGGTGAGCTTACGTGTCGGTTATCAACACTCGCGGTTTTTGTCGATTCTAACCTGTTTCGTGCACTATTACTCACGGTTTTGGGGTCCCAAAGCGATTTCCATGGTAGTTGAACCCCAAGGTGCGCTTACATGTCGGTTATCAACAACCGCTGTTTTGGTCGATTCTGGACCGTTTCAAGGACTATTGTTGAACCCCGGGGTGCGTTTACGTGTCGGTCATCGATACTCACGGTTTTTGTCATGTCTGACCCGTTTCGTGGACTATTACTCACCATTTTGGGGTCCCAAAGCGATATCCATGGTTGTCGAACCCCAAGGTGTGCTTATGTATCGGTCATCAGCAGTCATAATTTTGGCTAATTCTGGTCCGTTTCGTGGACTATTACTCACGATTCTGACCCGTTATGGGGCCCCGGAGCGATTTTCACGATTGACGATCCCCAGGGTGTGTTTGCATGTCCGGCGTCAATACTCATAGTTTTGGCGAATTCTGACCGTTTCGTGGACTATTACTCACTGTTTTTGGGTCACGGAGTGATTTGCATAGTTGTTGAATCCCAAGGCAGTTTTGGCCGATTCTAGCCCGTTTCGTGGACTATTACTCACCATTTTGGGGTCCCGAAGCGATTTGCACGATTGGTGAAATCCGAGGTGCGTTTACGTGTTGGTCATCAACACTCACAATTGTTGCCGATTCTGGTCCGTTTCGTGGACTATTACTCACCGTTTTCGGCTCCCAGAGCGATTTCCATGATTGACAATCCCCGGGATGCGTTTAGGCGTTTGTCGTCAACACTCACAGTTTTGCCAATTCTGACACGTTTTGTAGACTATTACTTACCGTTTTGGGGGCCCAAAGCGATTTGCATAGTTGTTGAACCCCAAGGTGCGCTTACGTGTCGGTCATCAATACTCGCAGTTTTGGCCGATTCTGGCCCGTTTCACGGACTTTTACTCACCGCTTTGGGGTCCCAAAAGTGATTTTCATGGTTGTTGAACCCCAATATGTGCTTATGTGTTGGTCGTCGAGACTCGCAGTTTGGGCCGATTCTAGCCCATTTCTTGGACTGTTACTCAGTTTTGGGGTTCCGAAGTGATTTCCACGATTGACGAACCCCGGGTTGCGTTTCTGTGTCGGTCATCAACACTCACAATTTTGGCCAATTCTGGTCCGTTTTGTGGACTATTACTTTTCGGGGTCCCGGAGCGACTTTCACAATTGACGATCCCAGGGTGCGTTTGCATGTCCGTCGTCAACACTCATAGTTTTGGCCAATTCTGACATGTTTCGTGGACTATTACTAACCGTTTTGGGGTCCCGAAGGGATTTGCATAGTTGTTGAACCCCAAGGTGAGCTTACGTGTCGGTTATCAACACTCGCGGTTTTTGTCGACTCTAACCTATTTCGTGCACTATTACTCACGGTTTTGGGGTCCCAAAGCGATTTCCATGGTAGTTGAACCCCAAGGTGCGCTTACATGTCGGTTATCAACAACCGCTGTTTTGGTCGATTCTGGACCGTTTCAAGGACTATTGTTGAACCCCGGGGTGCGTTTACGTGTCGGTCATCGATACTCACGGTTTTTGTCATGTCTGACCCGTTTCGTGGACTATTACTCACCATTTTGGGGTCCCAAAGCGATTTCCATGGTTGTCGAACCCCAAGGTGTTCTTATGTATCGGTCATCAACACTCATAATTTTGGCTAATTTTGGTCCGTTTCGTGGACTATTACTCACGATTCTGGCCCGTTTCACGGACTTTTACTCACCGCTTTGGGGTCCCAAAAGTGATTTTCATGGTTGTTGAACCCCAATATGTGCTTATGTGTTGGTCGTCGAGACTGCAGTTTGGGCCGATTCTAGCCCATTTCTTGGACTGTTACTCAGTTTTGGGGTTTCGAAGTGATTTCCATGATTGACGAACCCCGGGTTGCGTTTATGTGTCGGTCATCAACACTCACAATTTTGGCCAATTCTGGTCCGTTTTGTGGACTATTACTTTTCGGTGTCCCGGAGCGATTTTCACAATTGACGATCCCAGGGTGCGTTTGCATGTCCGTCGTCAACACTCATAGTTTTGGCCAATTCTGACATGTTTCGTGGACTATTACTAACCGTTTTGGGGTCCCGAAGCGATTTGCATAGTTGTTGAACCCCAAGGTGAGCTTACGTGTCGGTTATTAACACTCGCGGTTTTTGTCGATTCTAACCTGTTTCGTGCACTATTACTCACGGTTTTGGGGTCCCAAAGCGATTTCCATGGTAGTTGAACCCCAAGGTGCGCTTACATGTCGGTTATCAACAACCGCTGTTTTGGTCGATTCTGGACCATTTCAAGGACTATTGTTGAACCCCGGGGTGCGTTTACGTGTCGGTCATCGATACTCACGGTTTTTGTCATGTCTGACCCGTTTCGTGGACTATTACTCACCATTTTGGGGTCCCAAAGCGATTTCCATGGTTGTCGAACCCCAAGGTGTGCTTATGTATCGGTCATCAGCAGTCATAATTTTGGCTAATTCTGGTCCGTTTCGTGGACTATTACTCACGATTCTGGCCCGTTATGGGGCCCCGGAGCGATTTTCACGATTGACGATCCCCAGGGTGTGTTTGCATGTCCGGCGTCAATACTCATAGTTTTGGCGAATTCTGACCGTTTCGTGGACTATTACTCACTGTTTTTGGGTCACGGAGTGATTTGCATAGTTGTTGAATCCCAAGGCAGTTTTGGCCGATTCTAGCCCGTTTCGTGGATTATTACTCACCATTTTGGGGTCCCGAAGCGATTTGCACGATTGGTGAAATCCGAGATGCGTTTACGTGTTGGTCATCAACACTCACAATTGTTGCCGATTCTGGTCC
The DNA here is from genome assembly GCF_018294505.1 of Triticum aestivum. NCBI lineage: Eukaryota > Viridiplantae > Streptophyta > Magnoliopsida > Poales > Poaceae > Triticum > Triticum aestivum. The sequence goes on along the minus strand of NW_025228223.1, from coordinate 33,060 downwards.
GTTTCATGGACTATTACTCACCGTTTTCGGCTCCCAGAGCGATTTCCATGATTGACAATCCCCGGGATGCGTTTAGGCGTTTGTCGTCAACACTCACAGTTTTGCCAATTCTGACATGTTTTGTAGACTATTACTTACCGTTTTGGGGGCCCAAAGCGATTTGCACAGTTGTTGAACCCCAAGGTGCGCTTACGTGTCGGTCATCAACACTCGCAGTTTTGGCCGATTCTGGCCCGTTTCACGGACTTTTACTCACCGCTTTGGGGTCCCAAAAGTGATTTTCATGGTTGTTGAACCCCAATATGTGCTTATGTGTTGGTCGTCGAGACTACAGTTTGGGCCGATTCTAGCCCATTTCTTGGACTGTTACTCAGTTTTGGGGTTCCGAAGTGATTTCCACGATTGACGAACCCCGGGTTGCGTTTATGTGTCGGTCATCAACACTCACAATTTTGGCCAATTCTGGTCCGTTTTGTGGACTATTACTTTTCGGTGTCCCGGAGCGATTTTCACAATTGACGATCCCAGGGTGCGTTTGCATGTCCGTCGTCAACACTCATAGTTTTGGCCAATTCTGACATGTTTCGTGGACTATTACTAACCGTTTTGGGGTCCCGAAGCGATTTGCATAGTTGTTGAACCCCAAGGTGAGCTTACGTGTCGGTTATCAACACTCGCGGTTTTTGTCGATTCTAACCTGTATCGTGCACTATTACTCACGGTTTTGGGGTCCCAAAGCGATTTCCATGGTAGTTGAACCCGAAGGTGCGCTTACATGTCGGTTATCAACAACCGCTGTTTTGGTCGATTCTGGACCGTTTCAAGGACTATTGTTGAACCCCGGGGTGCGTTTACGTGTCGGTCATCGATACTCACGGTTTTTGTCATGTCTGACCCGTTTCGTGGACTATTACTCACCATTTTGGGGTCCCAAAGCGATTTCCATGGTTGTCGAACCCCAAGGTGTGCTTATGTATCGGTCATCAACACTCATAATTTTGGCTAATTCTGGTCCGTTTCGTGGACTATTACTCACGATTCTGGCCCGTTATGGGGCCCCGGAGCGATTTTCACGATTGACGATCCCCAGGGTGTGTTTGCATGTCCGGCGTCAATACTCATAGTTTTGGCGAATTCTGACCGTTTCGTGGACTATTACTCACTGTTTTTGGGTCACGGAGTGATTTGCATAGTTGTTGAATCCCAAGGCAGTTTTGGCCGATTCTAGCCCGTTTCGTGGACTATTACTCACCATTTTGGGGTCCCGAAGCGATTTGCATGATTGGTGAAATCCGAGGTGCGTTTACGTCTTGGTCATCAACACTCACAATTGTTGCCGATTCTGGTCCGTTTCGTGGACTATTACTCACCGTTTTCGGCTCCCAGAGCGATTTCCATGATTGACAATCCCCGGGATGCGTTTAGGCGTTTGTCGTCAACACTCACAGTTTTGCCAATTCTGACACGTTTTGTAGACTATTACTTAACGTTTTGGGGGCCCAAAGCGATTTGCACAGTTGTTGAACCCCAAGGTGCGCTTACGTGTCGGTCATCAACACTCGCAGTTTTGGCCGATTCTGGCCCGTTACACGGACTTTTACTCACCGCTTTGGGGTCCCAAAAGTGATTTTCATGGTTGTTGAACCCCAATATGTGCTTATGTGTTGGTCGTCGAGACTGCAGTTTGGGCCGATTCTAGCCCATTTCTTGGACTATTACTCAGTTTTGGGGTTCCGAAGTGATTTCCACGATTGACGAACCCCGGGTTGCGTTTATGTGTCGGTCATCAACACTCACAATTTTCGCCAATTCTGGTCCGTTTTGTGGACTATTACTTTTCGGTGTCCCGGAGCGATTTTCACAATTGACGATCCCAGGGTGCGTTTGCATGTCCGTCGTCAACACTCATAGTTTTGGCCAATTCTGACATGTTTCGTGGACTATTACTAACCGTTTTGGGATCCCGAAGCGATTTGCATAGTTGTTGAACCCCAAGGTGAGCTTACGTGTCGGTTATCAACACTCGCGGTTTTTGTCGATTCTAACCTGTATCGGGCACTATTACTCACGGTTTTGGGGTCCCAAAGCGATTTCCATGGTAGTTGAACCCGAAGGTGCGCTTACATGTCGGTTATCAACAACCGCTGTTTTGGTCGATTCTGGACCGTTTCAAGGACTATTGTTGAACCCCGGGGTGCGTTTACGTGTCGGTCATCGATACTCATGGTTTTTGTCATGTCTGACCCGTTTCGTGGACTATTACTCACCATTTTGGGGTCCCAAAGCGATTTCCATGGTTGTCGAACCCCAAGGTGTGCTTACGTATCGGTCATCAACACTCATAATTTTGGCTAATTCTGGTCCGTTTCGTGGACTATTACTCACGATTCTGGCCCGTTATGGGGCCCCGGAGCGATTTTCACGATTGACGATCCCCAGGGTGTGTTTGCATGTCCGGCGTCAATACTCATAGTTTTGGCGAATTCTGACCGTTTCGTGGACTATTACTCACTATTTTTGGGTCACGGAGTGATTTGCATAGTTGTTGAATCCCAAGGCAGTTTTGGCCGATTCTAGCCCGTTTCGTGGACTATTACTCACCATTTTGGGGTCCCGAAGCGATTTGCATGATTGGTGAAATCCGAGGTGCGTTTACGTCTTGGTCATCAACACTCACAATTGTTGCCGATTCTGGTCCGTTTCGTGGACTATTACTCACCGTTTTCGGCTCCCAGAGCGATTTCCATGATTGACAATCCCCGGGATGCGTTTAGGCGTTTGTCGTCAACACTCACAGTTTTGCCAATTCTGACACGTTTTGTAGACTATTACTTAACGTTTTGGGGGCCCAAAGCGATTTGCATAGTTGTTGAACCCCAAGGTGCGCTTACGTGTCGGTCATCAACACTCGCAGTTTTGGCCGATTCTGGGCCGTTTCACGGACTTTTACTCACCGCTTTGGGGTCCCAAAAGTGATTTTCATGGTTGTTGAACCCCAATATGTGCTTATGTGTTGGTCGTCGAGACTCGCAGTTTGGGCCGATTCTAGCCCATTTCTTGGACTGTTACTCAGTTTTGGGGTTCCGAAGTGATTTCCACGATTGACGAACCCTGGGTTGCGTTTATGTGTCGGTCATCAACACTCACAATTTTGGCCAATTCTGGTCCGTTTTGTGGACTATTACTTTTCGGGGTCCCGGAGCGATTTTCACAATTGACGATCCCAGGGTGCGTTTGCATGTCCGTCGTCAACAGTCATAGTTTTGGCCAATTCTAACCCGTTTCGTGGACTATTACTAACCGTTTTGGGGTCCCGAAGCGATTTGCACAGTTGTTGAACCCCAAGGTGCGCTGACGTGTCGGTTATCAACACTCGCGGTTTTCGTCGATTCTAACCTGTTTCGTGCACTATTACTCACGGTTTTGGGGTCCCAAAGCGATTTCCATGGTAGTTGAACCCCAAGGTGCGCTTACATGTCGGTAATCAACAACCGCTGTTTTGGTCGATTCTGGACCGCTTCAAGGACTATTGTTGAACCCCGGGGTGCGTTTACGTGTCGGTCATCGATACTCACGGTTTTTGTCATGTCTGACCCGTTTCGTGGACTGTTACTCACCATTTTGGGGTCCCAAAGCGATTTCCATGGTTATCGAACCCAAAGGTGTGCTTATGTATCGGTCATCAACACTCATAATTTTGGCTAATTCTGGTCCGTTTCGTGGACTATTACTCACGATTCTGGCCCGTTATGGGGCCCCGGAGCGATTTTCACGATTGACGATCCCCAGGGTGTGTTTGCATGTCCGGCGTCAATACTCATAGTTTTGGCGAATTCTGACTGTTTCGTGGACTATTACTCACTGTTTTTGGGTCACGGAGTGATTTGCATAGTTGTTGAATCCCAAGGCAGTTTTGGCCGATTCTAGCCCGTTTCGTGGACTATTACTCACCATTTTGGGGTCCCTAAGCGATTTGCACGATTGGTGAAATCCGAGGTGCGTTTACGTGTTGGTCATCAACACTCACAATTTTTGCCGATTCTGGTCCGTTTCGTGGACTATTACTCACCGTTTTCGGCTCCAAGAGCGATTTCCATGATTGACAATCCCCGGGATGCGTTTAGGCGTTTGTCGTCAACACTCACAGTTTTGCCAATTCTGACACGTTTTGTAGACTATTACTTACCATTTTGGGGGCCCAAAGCGATTTGCATAGTTGTTGAACCCCAAGGTGCGCTTACGTGTCGGTCATCAACACTCGCAGTTTTGGCCGATTCTGGCCCGTTTCACGGACTTTTACTCACCGCTTTGGGGTCCCAAAAGTGATTTTCATGGTTGTTGAACCCCAATATGTGCTTATGTGTTGGTCGTCGAGACTCGCAGTTTGGGCCGATTCTAGCCCATTTCTTGGACTGTTACTCAGTTTTGGGGTTCCGAAGTGATTTCCACGATTGACGAACCCTGGGTTGCGTTTATGTGTCGGTCATCAACACTCACATTTTTGGCCAATTCTGGTCCGTTTTGTGGACTATTACTTTTCGGGGTCCCGGAGCGATTTTCACAATTGACGATCCCAGGGTGCGTTTGCATGTCCGTCGTCAACACTCATAGTTTTGGCCAATTCTAACCCGTTTCGTGGACTATTACTAACCGTTTTGGGGTCCCGAAGCGATTTGCATAGTTGTTGAACCCCAAGGCGCGCTGACGTGTCGGTTATCAACACTCGCGGTTTTTGTCGATTCTAACCTGTTTCGTGCACTATTACTCACGGTTTTGGGGTCCCAAAGCGATTTCCATGGTAGTTGAACCCCAAGGTGCGCTTACATGTCGGTCATCAACAACCGCTATTTTGGTCGATTCTGGACCGCTTCAAGGACTATTGTTGAACCCCGGGGTGCGTTTACGTGTCGGTCATCGATACTCACGGTTTTTGTCATGTCTGACCCGTTTCGTGGACTATTACTCACCATTTTGGGGTCCCAAAGCGATTTCCATGGTTGTCGAACCCCAAGGTGTGCTTATGTATCGGTCATCAACACTCATAATTTTGGCTAATTCTGGTCCGTTTCGTGGACTATTACTCACGATTCTGGCCCGTTATGGGGCCCCGGAGCGATTTTCACGATCGACGATCCCCAGGGTGTGTTTGCATGTCCGGCGTCAATACTCATAGTTTCGGCGAATTCTGACTGTTTCGTGGACTATTACTCACTGTTTTTGGGTCATGGAGTGATTTGCATAGTTGGTGAATCCCAAGGCAGTTTTGGCTGATTCTAGCCCGTTTCATGGACTATTACTCACCATTTTGGGGTCCCGAAGCGATTTGCATGGTTGGTGAAATCCGAGGTGCTTTTACGTCTTGGTCATCAACACTCACAATTGTTGCCGATTCTGGTCCGTTTCGTGGACTATTACTCACCGTTTTCGGCTCCCAGAGCTATTTCCATGATTGACAATCCCCGGGATGCGTTTAGGCGTTTGTCGTCAACACTCACAGTCTTGCCAATTCTGACACGTTTTGTAGACTATTACTTACCGTTTTGGGGGCCCAAAGCGATTTGCATAGTTGTTGAACCCAAGGTGCGCTTACGTGTCGGTCATCAACACTCGCAGTTTTGGCCGATTCTGGCCCGTTTCACGGACTTTTACTCACCGCTTTGGGGTCCCAAAAGTGATTTTCTTGGTTGTTGAACCCCAATATGTGCTTATGTATTGGTCGTCGAGACTCGCAGTTTGGGCCGATTCTAGCCCATTTCTTGGACTGTTACTCCATTTTGGGGTTCCGAAGTGATTTCCACGATTGACGAACTCTGGGTTGCGTTTATGTGTCGGTCATCAACACTCACAATTTTCGCCAATTCTGGTCCGTTTTGTGGACTATTACTTTTCGGGGTCCCGGAGCGATTTTCACAATTGACGATCCCAGGGTGCGTTTGCATGTCCGTCGTCAACACTCATAGTTTTGGCCAATTCTAACCCGTTTCGTGGACTATTACTAACCGTTTTGGGGTCCCGAAGCGATTTGCATAGTTGTTGAACCCCAAGGTGCGCTGACGTGTCGGTTATCAACACTCGCGGTTTTTGTCGATTCTAACCTGTTTCGTGCACTATTACTCACGGTTTTGGGGTCCCAAAGCGATTTCCATGGTAGTTGAACCCCAAGGTGCACATACATGTCGGTCATCAACAACCGCTATTTTGGTCGATTCTGGACCGCTTCAAGGACTATTGTTGAACCCCGGGGTGCGATTACGTGTCGGTCATCGATACTCACGGTTTTTGTCATGTCTGACCCGTTTCGTGGACTATTACTCACCATTTTGGGGTCCCAAAGCGATTTCCATGGTTGTCGAACCCCAAGGTGTGCTTATGTATCGGTCATCAACACTCATAATTTTGGCTAATTCTGGTCCGTTTCGTGGACTATTACTCACGATTCTGGCCCGTTATGGGGCCCCGGAGCGATTTTCACGATTGACGATCCCCAGGGTGTGTTTGCATGTCCGGTGTCAATACTCATAGTTTTGGCGAATTCTGACTGTTTCGTGGACTATTACTCACTGTTTTTGGGTCACGGAGTGATTTGCATAGTTGTTGAATCCCAAGGCTGTTTTGGCCGATTCTAGCCCGTTTCGTGGACTATTACTCACCATTTTGGGGTCCCGAAGCGATTTGCATGATTGGTGAAATCCGAGGTGCGTTTACGTCTTGGTCATCAACACTCACAATTGTTGCCGATTCTGGTCCGTTTCGTGGACTATTACTCACCGTTTTCGGCTCCTAGAGCGATTTCCATGATTGACAATCCCCGGGATGCGTTTAGGCGTTTGTCGTCAACACTCACAGTTTTGCCATTTCTGACACGTTTTGTAGACTATTACTTACCGTTTTGGGGGCCCAAAGCGATTTGCATAGTTGTTGAACCCCAAGGTGCGCTTACGTGTCGGTCATCAACACTCGCAGTTTTGGCCGATTCTGGCCCGTTTCACGGACTTTTACTCACCGCTTTGGGGTCCCAAAAGTGATTTTCATGGTTGTTGAACCCCAATATGTTCTTATGTGTTGGTCGTCTAGACTCGCAGTTTGGGCCGATTCTAGCCCTTTTCTTGGACTGTTACTCAGTTTTGGGGTTCCGAAGTGATTTCCACGATTGACGAACCCTGGGTTGCGTTTATGTGTCGGTCATCAACACTCACAATTTTGGCCAATTCTGGTCCGTTTTGTGGACTATTATTTTTCAGGGTCCCGGAGCGTTATTCACAATTGACGATCCCAGGGTGCGTTTGCATGTCCGTCGTCAACACTCATAGTTTTGGCCAATTCTAACCCGTTTCATGGACTATTACTAACCGTTTTGGGGTCCCGAAGCGATTTGCATAGTTGTTGAACCCCAAGGTGCGCTGACGTGTCGGTTATCAACACTCGCAGTTTTTGTCGATTCTAACCTGTTTCGTGCACTATTACTCACGGTTTTGGGGTCCCAAAGCGATTTCCATGGTAGTTGAACCCCAAGGTGCGCTTACATGTCGGTCATCAACAACCGCTGTTTTGGTCGATTCTGGACCGCTTCAAGGACTATTGTTGAACCCCGGGGTGCGTTTACGTGTCGGTCATCGATACTCACGGTTTTTGTCATGTCTGACCCGTTTCATGGACTATTACTCACCATTTTGGGGTCCCAAAGCGATTTCCATGGTTGTCGAACCCCAAGTGTGCTTATGTATCGGTCATCAACACTCATAATTTTAGCTAATTCTGGTCCGTTTCGTGGACTATTACTCACGATTCTGGCCCGTTATGGGGCCCCGGAGCGATTTTCACGATTGACGATCCCCAGGGTGTGTTTGCATGTCCGGCGTCAATACTCATACTTTTGGCGAATTCTGACTGTTTCGCGGACTATTACTCACTGTTTTTGGGTCACAGAGTGATTTGCATAGTTGTTGAATCCCAAGGCAGTTTTGGCCGATTCTAGCCCGTTTCGTGGACTACTACTCACCATTTTGGGGTCCCGAAGCGATATGCATGATTGGTGAAATCCGAGGTGCGTTTACGTCTTGGTCATCAACACTCACAATTGTTGCCGATTCTGGTCCGTTTCGTGGACTATTACTCACCGTTTTCGGGTCCCAGAGCGATTTCCATGATTGACAATCCCCGGGATGCGTTTAGGTGTTTGTCGTCAACACTCACAGTTTTGCCAATTCTGACACGTTTTGTAGACTATTACTTACCATTTTGGGGGCCCAAAGCGATTTGCATAGTTGTTGAACCCCAAGGTGCGCTTACGTGTCGGTCATCAACACTCGCAGTTTTGGCCGATTCTGGCCCGTTTCACGGACTTTTACTCACCGCTTTGGGGTCCCAAAAGTGATTTTCTTGGTTGTTGAACCCCAATATGTGCTTATGTGTTGGTCGTCGAGACTCGCAGTTTGGGCCGATTCTTGCCCATTTCTTGGACTGTTACTCAGTTTTGGGGTTCCGAAGTGATTTCCACGATTGACGAACTCTGGGTTGCGTTTATGTGTCGGTCATCAACACTCACAATTTTCGCCAATTCTGGTCCGTTTTGTGGACTATTACTTTTCGGGGTCCCAGAGCGATTTTCACAATTGACGATCCAAGGGTGCGTTTGCATGTCCGTCGTCAACACTCATAGTTTTGGCCAATTCTAACCCGTTTCGTGGACTATTAGTAACCGTTTTGGGGTCCCGAAGCGATTTGCATAGTTGTTGAACCCCAACGTGCGCTGACGTGTCGGTTATCAACACTCGCTGTTTTTGTCGATTCTAACCTGTTTCGTGCACTATTACTCACGGTTTTGGGGTCCCAAAGCGATTTCCATGGTAGTTGAACCCCAAGGTGCGCTTACATGTCGGTCATCAACAACCGCTATTTTGGTTGATTCTGGACCGCTTCAAGGACTATTGTTGAACCCCGGGGTGCGTTTACGTGTCGGATCGATACTCACGGTTTTTGTCATGTCTGACCCGTTTCGTGGACTATTACTCACCATTTGGGGTCCCAAAGCGATTTCCATGGTTGTCGAACCCCAAGGTGTGCTTATGTATCGGTCATCAACACTCATAATTTTGGCTAATTCTGGTCCGTTTCGTGGACTATTACTCACGATTCTGGCCCGTTATGGGGCCCCGGAGCGATTTTCACGATTGACGATCCCCAGGGTGTGTTTTCATGTCCGGCGTCAGTACTCATAGTTTTGGCGAATTCTGACTGTTTCGTGGACTATTACTCACTGTTTTTGGGTCACGGAGTGATTTGCATAGTTGTTGAATCCCAAGGCAGTTTTGGCCGATTCTAGCCCGTTTCGTGGACTACTACTCACCATTTTGGGGTCCCAAAGCGATATGCATGATTGGTGAAATCCGAGGTGCGTTTACGTCTTGGTCATCAACACTCACAATTGTTGCCGATTCTTGTCCGTTTCGTGGACTATTACTCACCGTTTTCGGGTCCCAGAGCGATTTCCATGATTGACAATCCCCGGGATGCGTTTAGGCGTTTGTCGTCAACACTCACAGTCTTGCCAATTCTGAAACGTTTTGTAGACTATTACTTACCGTTTTGGGGGCCCAAAGCGATTTGCATAGTTGTTGAACCCCAAGGTGCGCTTACGTGTCGGTCATCAACACTCGCAGTTTTGGCCGATTCTGGCCCGTTTCACGGACTTTTACTCACCGCTTTGGGGTCCCAAAAGTGATTTTCTTGGTTGTTGAACCCCAATATGTGCTTATGTGTTGGTCGTCGAGACTCGCAGTTTGGGCCGATTCTTGCCCATTTCTTGGACTGTTACTCAGTTTTGGGGTTCCGAAGTGATTTCCATGATTGACGAACCCTGGGTTGCGTTTATGTGTCGGTCATCAACACTCACAATTTTGGCCAATTCTGGTCCGTTTTGTGGACTATAACTTTTCGGGGTCCCAGAGCGATTTTCACAATTGACGATCCCAGGGTGCGTTTGCATGTCCGTCGTCAACACTCATAGTTTTGGCCAATTCTAACCCGTTTCGTGGACTATTACTAACCGTTTTGGGGTCCCGAAGCGATTTGCATAGTTTTTGAACCCCAAGGTGCGCTGACGTGTCGGTTATCAACACTCGCGGTTTTTGTCGATTCTAACCTGTTTCGTGCACTATTACTCACGGTTTTGGGGTCCCAAAGCGATTTCCATGGTAGTTGAACCCCAAGGTGCGCTTACATATCGGTCATCAACAACCGCTGTTTTGGTCGATTCTGGACCGCTTCAAGGACTATTGTTGAACCCCGGGGTGCGTTTACGTGTCGGTCATCGATACTCACGGTTTTTGTCATGTCTGACCCGTTTCGTGGACTATTACTCACCATTTTGGGGTCCCAAAGCGATTTCCATGGTTGTCGAACCCCAAGGTGTGCTTATGTATCGGTTATCAACACTCATAATTTTGGCTAATTCTGGTCCGTTTCGTGGACTATTACTCACGATTCTGGCCCGTTATGGGGCCCCGGAGCGATTTTCACGATTGACGATCCCCAGGGTGTGTTTGCATGTCCGGCGTCAATACTCATAGTTTTGGCGAATTCTGACTGTTTCGTGGACTATTACTCACTGTTTTTGGGTCACGGAGTGATTTGCATAGTTGTTGAATCCCAAGGCAGTTTTGGCCGATTCTAGCCCGTTTCGTGGACTATTACTCACCATTTTGGGGTCCCGAAGCGATTTGCATGATTGGTGAAATCCGAGGTGCGTTTACGTCTTGGTCATCAACACTCACAATTGTTGCCGATTCTGGTCCGTTTCGTGGACTATTACTCACCGTTTTCGGCTCCTAGAGCGATTCCATGATTGACAATGCCCGGGATGCGTTTAGGCGTTTCTCGTCAACACTCACAGTTTTGCCATTTCTGACACGTTTTGTAGACTATTACTTACCGTTTTGTGGGCCCAAAGCGATTTGCATAGTTGTTGAACCCCAAGGTGCGCTTACGTGTCGGTCATCAACACTCGTAGTTTTGGCCGATTCTGGCCCGTTTCACGGACTTTTACTCACCGCTTTGGGGTCCCAAAAGTGATTTTCATGGTTGTTGAACCCCAATATGTGCTTATGTGTTGGTCGTCTAGACTCGCAGTTTGGGCCGATTCTAGCCCATTTCTTGGACTGTTACTCAGTTTTGGGGTTCCGAAGTGATTTCCACGATTGACGAACCCTGGGTTGCGTTTATGTGTCGGTCATCAACACTCACAATTTTGGCCAATTCTGGTCCGTTTTGTGGACTATTACTTTTCGGGGTCCCGGAGCGATTTTCACAATTGACGATCCCAGGGTGCGTTTGCATGTCCGTCGTCAACACTCATAGTTTTGGCCAATTCTAACCCGTTTCGTGGACTATTACTAACCGTTTTGGGGTCCCGAAGCGATTTGCATAGTTGTTGAACCCCAAGGTGCGCTGACGTGTCGGTTATCAACACTCGCGGTTTTTGTCGATTCTAACCTGTTTCGTGCACTATTACTCACGGTTTTGGGGTCCCAAAGCGATTTCCATGGTAGTTGAACCCCAAGGTGCGCTTACATGTCGGTCATCAACAACCGCTGTTTTGGTCGATTCTGGACCGCTTCAAGGACTATTGTTGAACCCCGGGGTGCGTTTACGTGTCGGTCATCGATACTCACGGTTTTTGTCATGTCTGACCCGTTTCGTGGACTATTACTCACCATTTTGGGGTCCCAAAGCGATTTCCATGGTTGTCGAACCCCAAGGTGTGCTTATGTATCGGTCATCAACACTCATAATTTTGGCTAATTCTGGTCCGTTTCGTGGACTATTACTCACGATTCTGGCCCGTTATGGGGCCCCGGAGCGATTTTCACGATTGACGATCCCCAGGGTGTGTTTGCATGTCCGGCGCCAATACTCATAGTTTTAGCGAATTCTGACCGTTTCGTGGACTATTACTCACTGTTTTTGGGTCATGGAGTGATTTGCATAGTTGTTGAATCCCAAGGCAGTTTTGGCCGATTCTAGCCCGTTTCGTGGACTATTACTCACCATTTTGGGGTCTCGAAGCGATTTGCACGATTGGTGAAATCCGATGTGCGTTTACGTGTTGGTCATCAACACTCACAATTGTTGCCGATTCTGGTCCGTTTCGTGGACTATTACTCACCGTTTTCGGCTCCCAGAGCGATTTCCATGATTGACAATCCCCGGGATGCGTTTAGGCGTTTGTCGTCAACACTCACAGTTTTGCCAATTCTGACACGTTTTGTAGACTATTACTTACCGTTTTGGGGGCCCAAAGCGATTTGCATAGTTGTTGAACCCCAAGGTGCGCTTACGTGTCGGTCATCAACACTCGCAGTTTTGGCCGATTCTGGCCCGTTTCACGGACTTTTACTCACCGCTTTGGGGTCCCAAAAGTGATTTTCATGGTTGTTGAACCCCAATATGTGCTTATGTGTTGGTCGTCGAGACTCGCAGTTTGCGCCGATTCTAGCCCATTTCATGGACTGTTACTCAGTTTTGGGGTTCCGAAGTGATTTCCACGATTGACGAACCCCGGGTTGCGTTTATGTGTCGGTCATCAACACTCACAATTTTGCCCAATTCTGGTCCGTTTTGTGGACTATTACTTTTCGGGGTCCCGGAGCGATTTTCACAATTGACGATCCCAGGGTGCGTTTGCATGTCTGTCGTCAACACTCATAGATTTGGCCAATTCTGACCTGTTTCGTGGACTATTACTAACCGTTTTGGGGTCCCGAAGCGATTTGCATAGTTGTTGAACCCCAAGGTGAGCTTACGTGTCGGTTATCAACACTCGCGGTTATTGTCGATTCTAACCTGTTTCGTGCACTATTACTCACGGTTTTGGGGTCCCAAAGCGAATTCCATGGTAGTTGAACCCCAAGGTGCGCTTACATGTCGGTCATCAACAACCGCTGTTTTGGTCGATTCTGGACCGTTTCAAGGACTATTGTTGAACCCCGGGGTGCGTTTACGTGTCGGTCATCGATACTCACGGTTTTTGTCATGTCTGACCCGTTTCGTGGACTATTACTCACCATTTTGGGGTCCCAAAGCGATTTCCATGGTTGTCGAACCCCAAGGTTTGCTTATGTGTCGGTCATCAACACTCATAATTTTGGCTAATTCTGGTCCGTTTCATGGACTATTACTCACGATTCTGGCCCGTTATGGGGCCCCGGAGCGATTTTCACGATTGACGATCCCCATAGTGTGTTTGCATGTCCGACGTCAATACTCATAGTTTTGGCAAATTCAGACCGTTTCGTGGACTATTACTCACTGTTTTTTGGGTCACGGAGTGATTTGCATAGTTGTTGAATCCCAAGGCAGTTTTGGCCGATTTTACCCCATTTCGTGGACTGTTACTCATCATTTTGGGGTCCCGAAGTGATTTGCATGATTGGTGAAATCCGAGGTGCGTTTAAGTGTTGGTCATCAACACTCACAATTGTTGCCGATTCTGGTCCGTTTCGTGGACTATTACTCACCGTTTTCGGGTCCCAGAGCAATTTCCATGATTGACAATCCCCGGGATGCGATTAGGCGTTTGTCGTCAACACTCACAGTTTTGCCAATTCTGACACGTTTTCTAGACTATTACTTACCGTTTTGGGGCCCCAAAGCAATTTGCATAGTTGTTGAACCCGAAGGTGCGCTTACCTGTCGGTCATCAACAACCGCTGTTTTGGTCGATTCTGGACCGTTTCAAGGACTATTGTTGAACCCCGGGGTGCGTTTACGTGTCGGTCATTGATACTCACGGTTTTTGTCATGTCTGACCCGTTTCGTGGACTATTACTCACCATTTTGGGGTCCCAAAGCGATTTCCATGGTTGTTGAACCCCAAGGTGTGCTTATGTGTCGGTCATCAACACTCATAATTTTGGCTAATTCTGGTCCGTTTCGTGGACTATTACTCACGATTATGGCCCGTTATGGGGCCCCGAAGCGACTTTCACGATTGACGATCCCCAGGGTGTGTTTGCATGTCCGGCGTCAATACTCATAGTTTTGGCGAATTATGACCGTTTCGTGGACTATTACTCACTGTTTTTGGGTCACGGAGTGATTTGCATAGTTGTTGACTCCCAAGGCAGTTTTGGCCGATTCTAGCCCGTTTCGTGGACTATTACTCACCATTTTGGGGTCCCGAGGCGATTTGCACGATTGGTAAAATCCGAGGTACGTTTACATGTTGGTCATCAACACTCACAATTGTTGCCGATTCTGGTCCGTTTCGTGGACTATTACTCACTGTTTTCGGGTCCTAGAGCGATTTCCATGATTGACAATCCCCGGGATGCGTTTAGGCGTTTGTCGTCAACACTCACAGTTTTGCCAATTCTGACACGTTTTGTAGACTATTACTGACCGTTTTGGGGGCCCAAAGCAATTTGCATAGTTGTTGAACCCCAAGGTGCGCTTACGTGTCGGTCATCAACACTCGCAGTTTTGGTCGATTCTGGCCCGTTTCACGGACTTTTACTCACCGCTTTGGGGTCCCAAAAGTGATTTTCATGGTTGTTGAACCCCAATATGTGCTTATGTGTTGGTCGTCGAGACTCGCAGTTTGGGCCAATTCTAGCCCATTTCTTGGACTGTTACTCAGTTTTGGGGTTCCGAAGTGATTTCCACGATTGACGAACCCCGGGTTGCGTTTATGTGTCGGTCATCAACACTCACAATTTTGGCCAATTCTGGTCCGTTTTGTGTTCTATTACTTTTGGGGTCCCGGAGCGATTTTCACAATTGACGATCCCAGGGTGCGTTTGCATGTCCGTCGTCAACACTCATAGTTTTGGCCAATTCTGACCCGTTTCGTGGACTATTACTAACAGTTTTTGGGTCCCGAAGCGATTTGCATAGTTGTTGAACCCCAAGGTGCGCTTACGTGTCGGTTATCAACACTCGCGGTTTTTGTCGATTCTAACCTGTTTCGTGCACTATTACTCACGGTTTTGGGGTCCCAAAGCGATTTCCATGGTAGTTGAACCCCAAGGTGCGCTTCCATGTCGGTCATCAACAACAGCTGTTTTGGTCGATTCTGGACCGTTTCAAGGACTATTGTTGAACCTAGGGTGCGTTTACATGTCGGTCATCGATACTCACGGTTTTTGTCATGTCTGACCCGTTTCGTGGACTATTACTCACCATTTTGGGGTCCCAAAGCGATTTCCATGGTTGTCGAACCCCAAGGTTTGCTTATGTGTCGGTCATCAACACTCATAATTTTGGCTAATTCTGGTCCGTTTCATGGACTATTACTCACGATTCTGGCCCGTTATGGGGCCCCGGAGCGATTTTCACGATTGACGATCCCCATAGTGTGTTTGCATGTCCGACGTCAATACTCATAGTTTTGGCAAATTCAGACCGTTTCGTGGACTATTACTCACTGTTTTTTGGGTCACGGAGTGATTTGCATAGTTGTTGAATCCCAAGGCAGTTTTGGCCGATTTTACCCCATTTCGTGGACTGTTACTCATCATTTTGGGGTCCCGAAGTGATTTGCATGATTGGTGAAATCCGAGGTGCGTTTAAGTGTTGGTCATCAACACTCACAATTGTTGCCGATTCTGGTCCGTTTCGTGGACTATTACTCACCGTTTTCGGGTCCCAGAGCAATTTCCATGATTGACAATCCCCGGGATGCGTTTAGGCGTTTGTCGTCAACACTCACAGTTTTGCCAATTCTGACACGTTTTCTAGACTATTACTTACCGTTTTGGGGCCCCAAAGCAATTTGCATAGTTGTTGAACCCCAAGGTGCGCTTACCTGTCGGTCATCAACACTCGCAGTTTTGGTCGATTCTGGCCCGTTTCACGGACTTTTACTCACCGCTTTGGGGTCCCAAAAGTGATTTTCATGGTTGTTGAACCCCAATATGTGCTTATGTGTTGGTCGTCGAGACTCGCAGTTTGGGCCAATTCTAGCCCATTTCTTGGACTGTTACTCAGTTTTGGGGTTCCGAAGTGATTTCCACGATTGACGAACCCCGGGTTGCGTTTATGTGTCGGTCATCAACACTCACAATTTTGGCCAATTCTGGTCCGTTTTGTGGACTATTACTTTTGGGGTCCCGGAGCGATTTTCACAATTGACGATCCCATGGTGCGTTTGCATGTCTGTCGTCAACACTCATAGTTTTGGCCAATTCTGACCAGTTTCGTGGACTATTACTAACCGTTTTTGGGTCCCGAAGCGATTTGCATAGTTGTTGAACCCCAAGGTGCGCTTACGTGTCGGTTATCAACACTCGCGGTTTTTGTCGATTCTAACCTGTTTCGTGCACTATTACTCACGGTTTTGGGGTCCCAAAGCGATTTCCATGGTAGTTGAACCCCAAGGTGCGCTTACATGTCGGTCATCAACAACAGCTGTTTTGGTCGATTCTGGACCGTTTCAAGGACTATTGTTGAACCCCAGGGTGCGTTTACATGTCGGTCATCGATACTCACGGTTTTTGTCATGTCTTACCCGTTTCGTGGACTATTACTCACCATTTTGGGGTCCCAAAGCGATTTCCATGGTTGTCGAACCCCAAGGTTTGCTTATGTGTCGGTCATCAACACTCATAATTTTGGCTAATTCTGGTCCGTTTCATGGACTATTACTCACGATTCTGGCCCGTTATGGGGCCCCGAAGCGACTTTCACGATTGACGATCCCCAGGGTGTGTTTGCATGTCCGGCGTCAATACTCATAGTTTTGGCGAATTATGACCGTTTCGTGGACTATTACTCACTGTTTTTGGGTCATAGAGTGATTTGCATAGTTGTTGAATCCCAAGGCAGTTTTGGCCGATTCTAGCCCGTTTCGTGGACTATTACTCACCATTTTGGGGTCCCGAGGCGATTTGCACGATTGGTGAAATCCGAGGTACGTTTACATGTTGGTCATCAACACTCACAATTGTTGCCGATTCTGGTCCGTTTCGTGGACTATTACTCACTGTTTTCGGGTCCTAGAGCGATTTCCATGATTGACAATCCCCGGGATGCGTTTAGGCGTTTGTCGTCAACACTCACAGTTTTGCCAATTCTGACACGTTTTGTAGACTATTACTGACCGTTTTGGGGGCCCAAAGCAATTTGCATAGTTGTTGAACCCAAGGTGCGCTTACGTGTCGGTCATCAACACTCGCAGTTTTGGTCGATTCTGGCCCGTTTCACGGACTTTTACTCACCGCTTTGGGGTCCCAAAAGTGATTTTCATGGTTGTTGAACCCCAATATGTGCTTATGTGTTGGTCGTCGAGACTCGCAGGTTGGGCCAATTCTAGCCCATTTCTTGGACTGTTACTCAGTTTTGGGGTTCCGAAGTGATTTCCACGATTGACGAACCCCGGGTTGCGTTTATGTGTCGGTCATCAACACTCACAATTTTGGACAATTCTGGTCCGTTTTGTGTTCTATTACTTTTGGGGTCCCGGAGCGATTTTCACAATTGACGATCCCAGGGTGCGTTTGCATGTCCGTCGTCAACACTCATAGTTTTGGCCAATTCTGACCCGTTTCGTGGACTATTACTAACCGTTTTTGGGTCCCGAAGCGATTTGCATAGTTGTTGAACCCCAAGGTGCGCTTACGTGTCGGTTATCAACACTCGCGGTTTTTGTCGATTCTAACCTGTTTCGTGCACTATTACTCACGGTTTTGGGGTCCCAAAGCGATTTCCATGGTAGTTGAACCCCAAGGTGCGCTTACATGTCGGTCATCAACAACAGCTGTTTTGGTCGATTCTGGACCGTTTCAAGGACTATTGTTGAACCCCAGGGTGCGTTTACATGTCGGTCATCGATACTCACGGTTTTTGTCATGTCTGACCCGTTTCGTGGACTATTACTCACCATTTTGGGGTCCCAAAGCGATTTCCATGGTTGTCGAACCCCAAGGTTTGCTTATGTGTCGGTCATCAACACTCATAATTTTGGCTAATTCTGGTCCGTTTCATGGACTATTACTCACGATTCTGGCCCGTTATGGGGCCCCGGAGCGATTTTCACGATTGACGATCCCCATAGTGTGTTTGCATGTCCGACGTCAATACTCATAGTTTTGGCAAATTCAGACCGTTTCGTGGACTATTACTCACTGTTTTTTGGGTCACGGAGTGATTTGCATAGTTGTTGAATCCCAAGGCAGTTTTGGCCGATTTTACCCCATTTCGTGGACTGTTACTCATCATTTTGGGGTCCCGAAGTGATTTGCATGATTGGTGAAATCCGAGGTGCGTTTAAGTGTTGGTCATCAACACTCACAATTGTTGCCGATTCTGGTCCGTTTCGTGGACTATTACTCACCGTTTTCGGGTCCCAGAGCAATTTCCATGATTGACAATCCCCGGGATGCGTTTAGGCGTTTGTCGTCAACACTCACAGTTTTGCCAATTCTGACACGTTTTCTAGACTATTACTTACCGTTTTGGGGCCCCAAAGCAATTTGCATAGTTGTTGAACCCCAAGGTGCGCTTACCTGTCGGTCATCAACACTCGCAGTTTTGGTCGATTCTGGCCCGTTTCACGGACTTTTACTCACCGCTTTGGGGTCCCAAAAGTGATTTTCATGGTTGTTGAACCCCAATATGTGCTTATGTGTTGGTCGTCGAGACTCGCAGTTTGGGCCAATTCTAGCCCATTTCTTGGACTGTTACTCAGTTTTGGGGTTCCGAAGTGATTTCCACGATTGACGAACCCCGGGTTGCGTTTATGTGTCGGTCATCAACACTCACAATTTTGGCCAATTCTGGTCCGTTTTGTGGACTATTACTTTTGGGGTCCCGGAGCGATTTTCACAATTGACGATCCCATGGTGCGTTTGCATGTCTGTCGTCAACACTCATAGTTTTGGCCAATTCTGACCCGTTTCGTGGACTATTACTAACCATTTTTGGGTCCCGAAGCGATTTGCATAGTTGTTGAACCCCAAGGTGCGCTTACGTGTCGGTTATCAACACTCGCGGTTTTTGTCGATTCTAACCTGTTTCGTGCACTATTACTCATGGTTTTGGGGTCCCAAAGCGATTTCCATG
Source organism: Triticum aestivum (assembly GCF_018294505.1). NCBI lineage: Eukaryota > Viridiplantae > Streptophyta > Magnoliopsida > Poales > Poaceae > Triticum > Triticum aestivum. The sequence goes on along the minus strand of NW_025228223.1, from coordinate 14,004 downwards.
GTAGTTGAACCCCAAGGTGCGCTTACATGTCGGTCATCAACAACAGCTGTTTTGGTCGATTCTGGACCGTTTCAAGGACTATTGTTGGACCCCAGGGTGCGTTTACATGTCGGTCATCGATACTCACGGTTTTTGTCATGTCTGACCCGTTTCGTGGACTATTACTCACCATTTTGGGGTCCCAAAGCGATTTCCATGGTTGTCGAACCCCAAGGTTTGCTTATGTGTCGGTCATCAACACTCATAATTTTGGCTAATTCTGGTCCGTTTCATGGACTATTACTCACGATTCTGGCCCGTTATGGGGCCCCGGAGCGATTTTCACGATTGACGATCCCCATGGTGTGTTTGCATGTCCGGCGTCAATACTCATAGTTTTGGCGAATTCAGACCGTTTTGTGGACTATTACTCACTGTTTTTGGGTCACGGAGTGATTTGCATAGTTGTTGAATCCCAAGGCAGTTTTGGCCGATTTTACCCCATTTCGTGGACTGTTACTCATCATTTTGGGGTCCCGAAGTGATTTGCACGATTGGTGAAATCCGAGGTGCGTTTAAGTGTTGGTCATCAACACTCACAATTGTTGCCGATTCTGGTCCGTTTCGTGGACTATTACTCACCGTTTTCGGGTCCCAGAGCAATTTCCATGATTGACAATCCCCGGGATGCGTTTAGGCGTTTGTCGTCAACACTCACAGTTTTGCCAATTCTGACACGTTTTGTAGACTATTACTTACCGTTTTGGGGGCCCAAAGCAATTTGCATAGTTGTTGAACCCCAAGGTGCGCTTACCTGTCGGTCATCAACACTCGCAGTTTTGGTCGATTCTGGCCCGTTTCACGGACTTTTACTCACCGCTTTGGGGTCCCAAAAGTGATTTTCATGGTTGTTGAACCCCAATATGTGCTTATGTGTTGGTCGTCGAGACTCGCAGTTTGGGCCAATTCTAGCCCATTTCTTGGACTGTTACTCAGTTTTGGGGTTCCGAAGTGATTTCCACGATTGACGAACCCCGGGTTGCGTTTATGTGTCGGTCATCAACACTCACAATTTTGGCCAATTCTGGTCCGTTTTGTGGACTATTACTTTTGGGGTCCCGGAGCGATTTTCACAATTGACGATCCCAGGGTGCGTTTGCATGTCCGTCATCAACACTCATAGTTTTGGACAATTCTGACCCGTTTCGTGGACTATTACTAACCGTTTTGGGGTCCCGAAGCGATTTGCATAGTTGTTGAACCCCAAGGTGCCCTTACGTGTCGGTTATCGACACTCGCGGTTTTTGTCGATTCTAACCTGTTTCGTGCACTATTACTCACGGTTTTGGGGTCCCAAAGCGATTTCCATGGTAGTTGAACCCCCAGGTGCGCTTACATGTCGGTCATCAACAACAGTTTTTTTGGTCGATTCTGGACCGTTTCAAGGACTATTGTTGAACCCCAGGGTGCGTTTACGTGTCGGTCATCGATACTCACGGTTTTTGTCATGTCTGACCCGTTTCGTGGACTATTACTCACCATTTTGGGGTCCCAAAGCGATTTCCATGGTTGTCGAACCCCAAGGTGTGCTTATGTGTCGGTCATCAACACTCATAATTTTGGCTAATTCTGGTCCGTTTCGTGGACTATTACTCACGATTCTGGCCCGTTATGGGGCCCCGGAGCGATTTTCACGATTGACGATCCCCATGATGTGTTTGCATGTCCGGCATCAATACTCATAGTTTTGGCGAATTCAGACCGTTTCGTGGATTATTACTCACTGTTTTTGGGTCAAGGAGTGATTTGCATAGTTGTTGAATCCCAAGGCAGTTTTAGCCGATTCTACCCCATTTCGTGGACTGTTACTCATCATTTTGGGGTCCCGAAGTGATTTGCACGATTGGTGAAATCCGAGGTGCGTTTAAGTGTTGGTCATCAACACTCACAATTGTTGCCGATTCTGGTCCGTTTCGTGGACTATTACTCACCGTTTTCGGGTCCCAGAGCGATTTCCATGATTGACAATCCCCGGGATGCGTTTAGGCGTTTGTCGTCAACACTCACAGTTTTGCCAATTCTGACACGTTTTGTAGACTATTACTTACCGTTTTGGGGGCCCAAAGCAATTTGCATAGTTGTTGAACCCCAAGGTGCGCTTACGTGTCGGTCATCAACACTCGCAGTTTTGGCCGATTCTGGCCCGTTTCACGGACTTTTACTCACCGCTTTGGGGTCCCAAAAGTGATTTTCATGGTTGTTGAACCCCAATATGTGCTTATGTGTTGGTCGTCGAGACTCGCAGTTTGGGCCGATTCTAGCCCATTTCTTGGACTGTTACTCAGTTTTGGGGTTCCGAAGTGATTTCCACGATTGACGAACCCCGGGTTGCGTTTATGTGTCGGTCATCAACACTCACAATTTTGGCCAATTCTGGTCCGTTTTGTGGACTATTACTATTGGGGTCCCGGAGCGATTTTCACAATTGACGATCCCAGGGTGCGTTTGCATGTCCGTCGTCAACACTCATAGTTTTGGCCAATTCTGACCCGTTTCGTGGACTATTACTAACCGTTTTGGGGTCCCGAAGCGATTTGCATAGTTGTTGAACCCCAAGGTGCGCTTACGTGTCGGTTATCAACACTCGCGGTTTTTGTCGATTCTAACCCGTTTCGTGCACTATTACTCACGGTTTTGGGGTCCCAAAGCGATTTCCATGGTAGTTGAACCCCAAGGTGCGCTTACATGTCGGTCATCAACAACAGCTGTTTTGGTCGATTCTGGACCGTTTCAAGGACTATTGTTGAACCCCAGGGTGCGTTTACGTGTCGGTCATCGATACTCACGGTTTTTGTCATGTCTGACCCGTTTCGTGGACTATTACTCACCATTTTGGGGTCCCAAAGCGATTTCCATGGTTGTCGAACCCCAAGGTTTGCTTATGTGTCGGTCATCAACACTCATAATTTTGGCTAATTCTGGTCCGTTTCATGGACTATTACTCACGATTCTGGCCCGTTATGGGGCCCCGGAGCGATTTTCACGATTGACGATCCCCATGGTATGTTTGCATGTCCGGCGTCAATACTCATAGTTTTGGCGAATTCAGACCGTTTCGTGGACTATTACTCACTGTTTTTGGGTCACGGAGTGATTTGCATAGTTGTTGAATCCCAATGCAGTTTTGGCCGATTCTACCCCGTTTCGTGGACTGTTACTCATCGTTTTGGGGTCCCGAAGCGGTTTGCACGATTGGTGAAATCTGAGGTGCGTTTAAGTGTTGGTCATCAACACTCACAATTGTTGCCAATTCTGGTCCGTTTCGTGGACTATTACTCACCGTTTTCGGGTCCCAGAGCGATTTCCATGATTGACAATCCCCGGGATGCGTTTAGGCGTTTGTCGTCAACACTCACAGTTTTGCCAATTCTGACACGTTTTGTAGACTATTACTTACCGTTTTGGGGGCCCAAAGCAATTTGCATAGTTGTTGAACCCCAAGGTTTGCTTATGTGTCGGTCATCAACACTCATAATTTTGGCTAATTCTGGTCCGTTTCATGGACTATTACTCACGATTCTGGCCCGTTATGGGGCCCCGGAGCGATTTTCACGATTGACGATCCCCAGGGTGTGATTGCATGTCCTCCTTAAATACTCATAGTTTTGGCGAATTCAGACCGTTTCATGGACTATTACTCACTGTTTTTGGGTCACGGAGTGATTTGCATAGTTGTTGAATCCCAAGGCAGTTTTGGCCGATTCTACCCCGTTTCGTGGACTGTTACTCATCATTTTGGGGTCCCGAAGCGATCTGCACGATTGGTGAAATCTGAGGTGCATTTAAGTGTTGGTCATCAACAATCACAATTGTTGCCAATTCTGGTCCGTTTCGTGGACTATTACTCACCGTTTTCGGGTCCCAGAGCGATTTCCATGATTGACAATCCCCGGGATGCGTTTAGGCGTTTGTCGTCAACACTCACAGTTTTGCCAATTCTGACACGTTTTGTAGACTATTACTTACCGTTTTGGGGGCCCAAAGCAATTTGCATAGTTGTTGAACCCCAAGGTGCGCTTACGTGTCGGTCATCAACACTCGCAGTTTTGGCCGATTCTGGCCCGTTTCACGGACTTTTACTCACCGCTTTGGGGTCCCAAAAGTGATTTTCATGGTTGTTGAACCCCAACATGTGCTTATGTGTTGGTCGTCTAGACTCGCAGTTTGGGCCGATTCTAGCCCATTTCTTGGACTGTTACTCAGTTTTGGGGTTCGGAAGTGATTTCCACGATTGACGAACCCTGGGTTGCGTTTATGTGTCGGTCATCAACACTCACAATTTTGGCCAATTCTGGTCCGTTTTGTGGACTATTACTTTTGGGGTCCCGGAGCGATTTTCACAATTGACGATCCCAGGGTGCGTTTGCATGTCCGTCGTCAACACTCATAGTTTTGGCCAATTCTGACCCGTTTCGTGGACTATTACTAACCGTTTTGGGGTCCCGAAGCGATTTGCATAGTTGTTGAACCCCAAGGTGCGCTTACGTGTCGGTTATCAACACTCGCGGTTTTTGTCGATTCTAACCCGTTTCGTGCACTATTACTCACGGTTTTGGGGTCCCAAAGCGATTTCCATGGTAGTTGAACCCCAAGGTGCGCTTACATGTCGGTCATCAACAACAGCTGTTTTGGTCGATTCTGGACCGTTTCAAGGACTATTGTTGAACCCCAGGGTGCGTTTACGTGTCGGTCATCGATACTCACGGTTTTTGTCATGTCTGACCCGTTTCGTGGACTATTACTCACCATTTTGGGGTCCCAAAGCGATTTCCATGGTTGTCGAACCCCAAGGTTTGCTTATGTGTCGGTCATCCACACTCATAATTTTGGCTAATTCTGGTCCGTTGCATGGACTATTACTCACGATTCTGGCCCGTTATGGGTCCCCGGAGCGATTTTCACGATTGACGATCCCCATGGTGTGTTTGCATGTCCGGCGTCAATACTCATAGTTTTGGCGAATTCAGACCGTTTCGTGGACTATTACTCACTGTTTTTGGGTCACGGAGTGATTTGCATAGTTGTTGAATCCCAATGCAGTTTTGGCCGATTCTACCCCGTTTCGTGGACTGTTACTCATCGTTTTGGGGTCCCGAAGCGGTTTGCACGATTGGTGAAATCTAAGGTGCGTTTAAGTGTTGGTCATCAACAATCACAATTGTTGCCAATTCTGGTCCGTTTCGTGGACTATTACTCACCGTTTTCGGGTCCCAGAGCGATTTCCATGATTGACAATCCCCGGGATGCGTTTAGGCGTTTGTCGTCAACACTCACAGTTTTGCCAATTCTGACACGTTTTGTAGACTATTACTTACCGTTTTGGGGGCCCAAAGCAATTTGCATAGTTGTTGAACCCCAAGGTGCGCTTACGTGTCGGTCATCAACCCTCGCAGTTCTGGCCGATTCTGGCCCGTTTCACGGACTTTTACTTACCGCTTTGGGGTCCCAAAAGTGATTTTCATGGTTGTTGAACCCCAATATATGCTTACGTGTTGGTCGTCGAGACTCGCAGTTTGGGCCGATTCTAGCCCATTTCTTGGACTGTTACTCAGTTTTGGGGTTCCGAAGTGATTTCCACGATTGACGAACCCCGGGTTGCGTTTATGTGTCGGTCATCAACACTCACAATTTTGGTCAATTCTGGTCCGTTTTGTGGACTATTACTTTTCGGGGTCCCGGAGCGATTTTCACAATTGACGATCCCAGGGTGCGTTTGCATGTCCGTCGTCAACACTCATAGTTTTGGCCAATTCTGACCCGTTCCGTGGACTATTACTAACCGTTGGGGTCCCGAAGCGATTTGCATAGTTGTTGAACCCCAAGGTGCGCTCATGTGTCGGTTATCAACACTCGCGGTTTTTGTCGATTCTAACCTGTTTCGTCCACTATTACTCACGGTTTTGGGGTCCCAAAGCGATTTCCATGTTAGTTGAACCCCAAGGTGCGCTTACATGTCGGCCATCAACAACCGTTGTTTTGGTCGATTCTGGACCGTTTCAAGGACTATTGTTGAACCCCAGGGTGCGTTTACGTGTCGGTCATCGATACTCACGGTTTTTGTCATGTCTGACCCGTTTCGTGGACTATTACTCACCATTTTGGGGTCCCAAAGTGATTTCCATGGTTGTCGAACCCCAAGGTTTGCTTATGTGTCGGTCATCAACACTCATAATTTTGGCTAATTCTGGTCCGTTTCATGGACTATTACTCACGATTCTGGCCCGTTATGGGGCCCCGGAGCGATTTTCACAATTGACGATCCCCAGGGTGTGTTTCCATGTCCGGCGTCAATACTCATAGTTTTGGCGAATTCAGACCGTTTCGTGGACTATTACTCACTGTTTTTTGGGTCACGGAGTGATTTGCATAGTTGTTGAATCCCAAGGCAGTTTTGGCCGATTCTACCCCGTTTCGTGGACTGTTACTCATCATTTTGGGGTCCCGAAGCGATTTGCACGATTGGTGAAATCTGAGGTGCGTTTAAGTGTTGGTCATCAACAATCACAATTGTTGCCAATTCTGGTCCGTTTCGTGGACTATTACTCACCGTTTTCGGGTCCCAGAGCGATTTCCATGATTGACAATCCCCGGGATGCGTTTAGGCGTTTGTCGTCAACACTCACAGTTTTGCCAATTCTGACACGTTTTGTAGACTATTACTTACCGTTTTGGGGGCCCAAAGCAATTTGCATAGTTGTTGAACCCCAAGGTGCGCTTACGTGTCGGTCATCAACACTCGCAGTTCTGGCCGATTCTGGCCCGTTTCACGGACTTTTACTTACCGCTTTGGGGTCCCAAAAGTGATTTTCATGGTTGTTGAATCCCAATATATGCTTACGTGTTGGTCGTCGAGACTCAGTGATTTTGGCCGATTCTAGCCCATTTCTTGGACTGTTACTCAGTTTTGGGGTTCCGAAGTGATTTCCACGATTGACGAACCCCGGGTTGTGTTTATGTGTCTGTCATCAACACTCACAATTTTGGCCAATTCTGGTCCGTTTTGTGGACTATTACTTTTCGGGGTCCCGGAGCGATTTTCACAATTGACGATCCCAGGGTGCGTTTGCATGTCCGTCGTCAACACTCATAGTTTTGGCCAATTCTGACCCGTTCCGTGGACTATTACTAACCGTTGGGGTCCCGAAGCGATTTGCATAGTTGTTGAACCCCAAGGTGCGCTCATGTGTCGGTTATCAACACTCGCGGTTTTTTTCGATTCTAACATGTTTCGTGCACTATTACTCACGGTTTTGGGGTCCCAAAGCGATTTCCATGTTAGTTGAACCCCAAGGTGCGCTTACATGTCGGCCATCAACAACCGTTGTTTTGGTCGATTCTGGACCGTTTCAAGGACTATTGTTGAACCCAGGGTGCGTTTACGTGTCGGTCATCGATACTCACGGTTTTTGTCATGTCTGACCCGTTTCGTGGACTATTACTCACCATTTTGGGGTCCCAAAGTGATTTCCATGGTTGTTGAACCCCAAGGTTTGCTTATGTGTCGGTCATCAACACTCATAATTTTGGCTAATTCTGGTCCGTTTCATGGACTATTACTCACGATTCTGGCCCGTTATGGGGCCCCTGAGAGATTTTCACGATTGACGATCCCCAGGGTGTGTTTGCATGTCCTGCGTAAATACTCATAGTTTTGGCGAATTCAGACCGTTTCGTGGACTATTACTCACTGTTTTTGGGTCACTGAGTGATTTGCATAGTTGTTGAATCCCAAGGCAGTTTTGGCCGATTCTACCCCGTTTCGTGGACTGTTACTCATCATTTTGGGGTCCCGAAGCGATTTGCACGATTGGTGAAATCTGAGGTGCGTTTAAGTGTTGGTCATCAACAATCACAATTGTTGCCAATTCTGGTCCGTTTCGTGGACTATTACTCACCGTTTTCGGGTCCCAGAGCGATTTCCAGGATTGACAATCCCCGGGATGTGTTTAGGCGTTTGTCGTCAACACTCACAGTTTTGCCAATTCTGACACGTTTTGTAGACTATTACTTACCGTTTTGGGGGCCCAAAGCGATTTGCATAGTTGTTGAACCCCAAGGTGCGCTTACGTGTCGGTCATCAACACTCGCAGTTTGGGCCGATTCTGGCCCGTTTCACGGACTTTTACTCACCGCTTTGGGGTCCCAAAAGTGATTTTCATGGTTGTTGAACCCCAATATGTGCTTATGTGTTGGTCGTCGAGACTCGCAGTTTGGGCCTATTCTAGCCCATTTCTTGGACTGTTACTCAGTTTTGGGGTTCCGAAGTGATTTCCACGATTGACGAACCCCGAGTTGCGTTTATGTGTCGGTCATCAACACTCACAATTTTGGCCAATTCTGGTCCGTTTTGTGGACTATTACTTTTGGGGTCCCGGAGCGATTTTCACAATTGACGATCCCAGGGTGCGTTTGCATGTCCGTCGTCAACACTCATAGTTTTGGCCAATTCTGACCCGTTTCGTGGACTATTACTAACCGTTTTGGGATCCTGAAGCGATTTGCATAGTTGTTGAACCCCAAGGTGCGCTTACGTGTCGGTCATCAACAACAGCTGTTTTGGTCGATTCTGGACCGTTTCAAGGACTATTGTTGAACCCCAGGGTGCGTTTACGTGTCGTTCATCGATACTCACGGTTTTTGTCATGTCTGACCCGTTTCGTGGACTATTACTCACCATTTTGGGGTCCCAAAGCGATTTCCATGGTTGTCGAACCCCAAGGTTTGCTTATGTGTCGGTCATCAACACTCATAATTTTGGCTAATTCTGGTCCGTTTCATGGACTATTACTCACGATTCTGGCCCGTTATGGGGCCCCGGAGCGATTTTCACGATTGACGATACCCAGGGTGTGTTTGCTTGTCCGGCGTCAATACTCATAGTTTTGGCGAATTCAGACCGTTTCGTGGACTATTACTCACTGTTTTTGGGTCACAGAGTGATTTGCATAGTTGTTGAATCCCAAGGCAGTTTTGGCCGATTCTACCCTGTTTCGTGGACTGTTACTCATCATTTTGGGGTCCCGAAGCGATTTGCACGATTGGTGAAATCTGAGGTGCGTGTAAGTGTTGGTCATCAACACTCACAGTTGTTGCCAATTCTGGTCCGTTTCGTGGACTATTACTCACCGTTTTCGGGTCCCATTGCGATTTCCATGATTGACAATCCCCGGTATGCGTTTAGGCGTTTGTCGTCAACACTCACAGTTTTGCCAATTCTGACACGTTTTGTAGACTATTACTTACCGTTTTGGGGGCCCAAAGCAATTTGCATAGTTATTGAACCCCAAGGTGCGCTTACGTGTTGGTCATCAACACTCGCAGTTCTGGCCGATTCTGGCCCGTTTCACGGACTTTTACTTACCGCTTTGGGGTCCCAAAAGTGATTTTCATGGTTGTTGAACCCTAATATATGCTTACGTGTTGGTCATCGAGACTCGCAGTTTGGGCCGATTCTAGCCCATTTCTTGGACTGTTACTCAGTTTTGGGGTTCCGAAGTGATTTCCACGATTGACGAACCCCGGGTTGCGTTTATGTGTCGGTCATCAACACTCACAATTTTGGCCAATTCTGGTCCGTTTTGTGGACTATTACTTTTCGGGGTCCCGGAGCGATTTTCACAATTGACGATCCCAGGGTGCGTTTGCATGTCCGTCGTCAACACTAATAGTTTTGGCCAATTCTGACCCGTTCCGTGGACTATTACTAACCGTTGGGGTCCCGAAGCGATTTGCATAGTTGTTGAACCCCAAGGTGCGCTCACGTGTCGGTTATCAACACTCGCGGTTTTTGTCGATTCTAACCTGTTTCATGCACTATGACTCACGGTTTTGGGGTCCCAAAGCGATTTCCATGGTAGTTGAACCCCAAGGTGCGCTTACATGTCGGTCATCAACAATCGTTGTTTTGGTCGATTCTGGACCGTTTCAAGGACTATTGTTGAACCCCAGGGTGCGTTTACGTGTCGGTCATTGATACTCACGGTTTTTGTCATGTCTGACCCGTTTCGTGGACTATTACTCACCATTTTGGGGTCCCAAAGTGATTTCCATGGTTGTCGAACCCCAAGGTTTGCTTATGTGTCGGTCATCCACACTCATAATTTTGGCTAATTCTGGTCCGTTTCATGGACTATTACTCACGATTCTGGCCCGTTATGGGGCCCCGGAGCGATTTTCACGATTGACGATCCCCAGGTTGTGTTTGCATGTCCGGCGTCAATACTCATAGTTTTGGCGAATTCAGACCGTTTTGTGGACTATTACTCACTGTTTTTGGGTCAGGGAGTGATTTGCATAGTTGTTGAATCCCAAGGCAGATTTGGCCGATTCTACCCCGTTTCGTGGACTGTTACTCATCATTTTGGGGTCCCGAAGCGATTTGCACGATTGGTGAAATCTGAGGTGCGTTTAAGTGTTGGTCATCAACACTCACAATTGTTGCCAATTCTGGTCCGTTTCGTGGACTATTACTCACCGTTTTCGGGTCCCAGAGTGATTTCCATGATTGAAAATCCCCGGGATGCGTTTAGGCGTTTGTCGTCAACACTCACAGTTTTGCCAATTCTGACACGTTTTGTAGACTATTACTTACCGTTTTGGGGGCCCAAAGCAATTTGCATAGTTGTTGAACCCCAAGGTGCGCTTACGTGTCGGTCATCAACCCTCGCAGTTCTGGCCGATTCTGGCCCGTTTCACGGACTTTTACTTACCGCTTTGGGGTCCCAAAAGTGATTTTCATGGTTGTTGAACCCCAATATATGCTTACGTGTTGGTCGTCGAGACTCGCAGTTTGGGCCGATTCTAGCCCATTTCTTGGACTGTAACTCAGTTTTGGGGTTCCGAAGTGATTTCCACGATTGACAAACCCCGGGTTGCGTTTATGTGTCGGTCATCAACACTCACAATTTTGGCCAATTCTGGTCCGTTTTGTGGACTATTACTTTTCGGGGTCCCGGAGCGATTTTCACAATTGACGATCCCAGGGTGCGTTTGCATGTCCGTCGTCAACACTCATAGTTTTGGCCAATTCTGACCCGTTCCGTGGACTATTACTAACCGTTGGGGTCCCGAAGCGATTTGCATAGTTGTTGAACCCCAAGGTGCGCTCATGTGTCGGTTATCAACACTCGCGGTTTTTGTCGATTCTAACCTGTTTCCTGCACTATTACTCACGGTTTTGGGGTCCCAAAGCGATTTCCATGGTAGTTGAACCCCAAGGTGCACTTACATGTCGGTCATCAACAACCGTTGTTTTGGTCGATTCTGGACCGTTTCAAGGACTATTGTTGAACCCCAAGGTGCGTTTACGTGTCGGTCATCGATACTCACGGTTTTTGTCATGTCTGACCCGTTTCGTGGACTATTACTCACCATTTTGGGGTCCCAAAGTGATTTCCATGGTTGTCGAACCCCAAGGTTTGCTTATGTGTCGGTCATCCACACTCATAATTTTGGCTAATTCTGGTCCGTTTCATGGACTATTACTCACGATTCTGGCCCGTTATGGGGCCCCGGAGCGATTTTCACGATTGACGATCCCCAGGTTGTGTTTGCATGTCCGGCGTCAATACTCATAGTTTTGGCGAATTCAGACCGTTTCGTGGACTATTACTCACTGTTTTTGGGTCACGGAGTGATTTGCATAGTTGTTGAATCCCAAGGCAGTTTTGGCCGATTCTACCCCGTTTCGTGGACTGTTACTCATCATTTTGGGGTCCCGAAGCGATTTGCACGATTGGTGAAATCTGAGGTGCGTTTAAGTGTTGGTCATCAACAATCACAATTGTTGCCAATTCTGGTCCGTTTCGTGGACTATTACTCACCGTTTTCGGGTCCCAGAGCGATTTCCATGATTGACAATCCCCGGGATGCGTTTAGGCGTTTGTCGTCAACACTCACAGTTTTGCCAATTCTGACACGTTTTGTAGACTATTACTTACCGTTTTGGGGGCCCAAAGAAATTTGCATAGTTGTTGAACCCCAAGGTGCGCTTACGTGTCGGTCATCAACACTCGCAGTTCTGGCCGATTCTGGCCCGTTTCACGGACTTTTACTTACCGCTTTGGGGTCCCAAAAGTGATTTTCATGGTTGTTGAACCCCAATATATGCTTACGTGTTGGTCGTCGAGACTCGCAGTTTGGGCCGATTCTAGCCCATTTCTTGGACTGTTACTCAGTTTTGGGGTTCCGAAGTGATTTCCACGATTGACAAACCCCGGGTTGCGTTTATGTGTCGGTCATCAACACTCACAATTTTGGCCAATTCTGGTCCGTTTTGTGGACTATTACTTTTCGGGGTCCCGGAGCGATTTTCACAATTGACGATCCCAGGGTGCGTTTGCATGTCCGTCGTCAACACTCATAGTTTTGGCCAATTCTGACCCGTTCCGTGGACTATTACTAACCGTTGGGGTCCCGAAGCGATTTGCATAGTTGTTGAACCCCAAGGTGCGCTCATGTGTCGGTTATCAACACTCGCGGTTTTTGTCGATTCTAACCTGTTTCCTGCACTATTACTCACGGTTTTGGGGTCCCAAAGCGATTTCCATGGTAGTTGAACCCCAAGGTGCGCTTACATGTCGGTCATCAACAACCGTTGTTTTGGTCGATTCTGGACCGTTTCAAGGACTAATGTTGAACCCCAAGGTGCGTTTACGTGTCGGTCATCGATACTCACGGTTTTTGTCATGTCTGACCCGTTTCGTGGACTATTACTCACCATTTTGGGGTCCCAAAGTGATTTCCATGGTTGTCGAACCCCAAGGTTTGCTTATGTGTCGGTCATCAACACTCATAATTTTGGCTAATTCTGGTCCGTTTCATGGACTATTACTCACGATTCTGGCCCGTTATGGGGCCCCGGAGCGATTTTCACGATTGACGATCCCCAGGGTGTGTTTGCATATCCGGCGTCAATACTCATAGTTTTGGCGAATTCAGACCGTTTCGTGGACTATTACTCACTGTTTTTGGGTCACGGAGTGATTTGCATAGTTGTGGAATCCCAAGGCAGTTTTGGCCGATTCTACCCCGTTTCGTGGACTGTTACTCATCATTTTGGGGTCCCGAAGCGATTTGCACGATTGGTGAAATCTGTGGTGCGTTTAAGTGTTGGTCATCAACAATCACAATTGTTGCCAATTCTGGTCCGTTTCGTGGACTATTACTCACCGTTTTCGGGTCCCAGAGCGATTTCCATGATTGACAATCCCCGGGATGCGTTTAGGCGTTTGTCGTCAACACTCACAGTTTTGCCAATTCTGACACGTTTTGTAGACTATTACTTACCGTTTTGGGGGCCCAAAGCAATTTGCATAGTTGTTGAACCCCAAGGTGCGCTTACGTGTCGGTCATCAACACTCGCAGTTCTGGCCGATTCTGGCCCGTTTCACGGACTTTTACTTACCGCTTTGGGGTCCCAAAAGTGATTTTCATGGTTGTTGAACCCCAATATATGCTTACGTGTTGGTCGTCGAGACTCGCAGTTTGGGCCGATTCTAGCCCATTTCTTGGACTGTTACTCAGTTTTGGGGTTCCAAAGTGATTTCCACGATTGACGAACCCCGGGTTGCGTTTATGTGTCTGTCATCAACACTCACAATTTTGGCCAATTCTGGTCCGTTTTGTGGACTATTACTTTTCGGGGTCCCGGAGTGATTTTCACAATTGACGATCCCAGGGTGCGTTTGCATGTCCGTCGTCAACACTCATAGTTTTGGCCAATTCTGACCCGTTCCGTGGACTATTACTAACCGTTGGGGTCCCGAAGCGATTTGCATAGTTGTTGAACCCCAAGGTGCGCTCATGTGTCGGTTATCAACACTCGCGGTTTTTGTCGATTCTAACCTGTTTCGTGCACTATTACTCACGGTTTTGGGGTCCCAAAGCGATTTCCATGTTAGTTGAACCCCAAGGTGCGCTTACATGTCGGCCATCAACAACCGTTGTTTTGGTCGATTCTGGACC
>NW_025228222.1:0-103526 GCF_018294505.1 Triticum aestivum | reverse complement strand
ACGATTATAAGCAAATTCAATATGAGGCAAGCATTCCTCCCACATTTTCTTATTATTCTTCAAAACAGCCCTAAGCATAGTAGACAACGTTCTATTGACTACTTCAGTTTGTCCATCAGTTTGGGGGTGACAAGTAGTACTAAAAAGCAGTTTAGTCCCCAACTTAGCCCATAAACATCTCCAAAAGTGGCTAAGAAATTTAGTATCACGATCTGAAATAATAGTATTTGGCACACCATGCAAGCGAATAATTTCACGAAAGAACAAATCAGCAACATTAACAGCATCATCGCTTTTATGACATGGTATAAAGTGTGCCATTTTCGAGAATCTATCCACGACAACAAATATGCTATCCCTCCCCTTCTTTGTTCGAGGTAAACCTAAAACAAAGTCCATAGATATATCCTCCCAAGGAACACTAGGTACAGGCAAAGGCATATATAAACCATGAGGATTGAGTCATGACTTAGCTTGTTGACATGTAGTGCATCGAGCAATAAAACGCTCAACATCCCGTCTCATCTTTGGCCAAAAGAAATGTGTAGCATGTACGTCCTCCTTCTTCTTCACGCCAAAGTGTCCCATTAATCCTCCTCCATGCGCCTCCTGCAACAACAAAAGACGAACGGAGCTAGCTGGAATGCATAGCTTGTTAGCACGAAACACAAATCCATCGTTAACGACAAACTTGTTCCACATTCTTCCTTCTTTACAATTCTGCATTACATCTTTAAAATCAGCATCATGCACATATTGATCTTTGATGGTCTCCAAACCAAATATTTTGAAGTCAAGTTGTGAAAGCATAGTATAGCGACGAGACAATGCATCAGCAATAACATTTTCTTTTCCCTTCTTGTGTTTAATGACATAAGGGAAAGTCTCAATGAATTCAACCCATTTAGCATGTCTACGATTCAGTTTAGCTTGACTTTTAATATGTTTCAAAGATTCATGATCAGAATGTATAACAAATTCTTTGGGCCATAAATAATGTTGCCATGTTTCTAAAGTCCGAACAAGAGCATATAATTCTTTATCATAAGTAGAATAATTCAGACTAGGCCCACTCAATTTTTCAGAAAAGTATGCAACAGGTTTGCCATCTTGTAATAACACACCTCCTAATCCAATTCCACTAGCATCACATTCAAGCTCAAAAGTCTTGTTAAAATCAGGAAGTTGGAGTAAAGGTGATAGAGGCGGAGGTGTCCCGTCTTTCGATGAGATGATGGATATCGCTTTGGTGGAAGTCGACTTTGACGATCCGACTACGAACGTGCAAGGACGTCGCGCCTTAGCAATCGCTAAACCAACTCCGAGAGGTTATTGACCACGCCGGAGCACGATCAACCTGACCACGAGGGTCTGTTTCCTGCGAGCAAACGAAGAACAAGCAAGAAACTAAGATTGCAATCTGGATATTGCGAATATAAGATGAAAGCTTTATTGATCAAGGTGGGGTTCTGTGACGCCTTTGTCTGGTCGTTGAACACAAACGAAGTACGCGAAGTTGCAGCTATGGCGAACTTTTAATCTAAACAAAACCCAAAGTCTAAACGATGCCCTAAGGGCTGTATATATGGAGGAAGAGGGGGGAATTTCGTGGCCCTTGGTGGAGGGGTCCGAAATCAACCCTATCTCTTGTTTCCCCACACATACGGACTCTAAAAATAGCCTATACTTATGTATTTCGAAATTACATGGGCCTGGCCCAATAATAAGGTGACGCAGCACCTAAAATAGCCTCGGGACGAAATTTATGAAGTGGCATCTTGTATATTTCGTCCAAGGCTTCATGCACCCATTATGGTGGTTTCAAAGTCCTGAAATCATTACTTGTAACTCCGTTCTTGTTTTCCTTGCGCATGCCATCATCTCCATGCTTGTTCTTGCTCCAATGTTCATCCTTCTCCAAGCTAGGCCCTTCATTTGTAAGAAAAACAAATGTATCCAATTTAGGCAGCATCATATTCTCATGAACATTAGAATCATTACCAAGAAACGAAAGTACCTGGTAATTTAGTTGGCGTGCACGAGCTCTAGTAATTGGTCCAGTATGTATGGCAGCAGGGGCTGTGGGTGTAACAATTGTATTGATGTCCTCATCATCCTCCCCTTCTTGAAATGAAGTCGTCCTCGACGGAAGTTCATCTTCCTCACCCAAATAAGGCTTCAAATCTGCAATGTTAAAAGTGGGACTAACCCCAAAATCTGCAGGCAGCTCAAGTTTATATGCATTATCATTTAGTTTCTCTAACACCTTAAAGGGACCATCAGCACGTGGCATTAACTTTGATTTGCGCAAATCAGGAAATCTATCCTTACGCAAATGTAACCAAACAAGATCTCCAGGTGCAAACACAACATGTTTTCTACCCTTATCTCCAGCAAGTTTATATTTAGCATTCATGCGCTCAATGTTTTCCTTAGTTAACTCATGCATTTTTAAAATCAATTCAGCACGTTGTTTAGCATCAAAATTAACCTTCTCCGAAGATGGAAGAGGCAACAAATCAATAGGTGCACGAGGTAGGAAACCATACACAACTTCAAAAGGGCACATCTTAGTAGTAGAATGCAATGAACGATTATAAGCAAATTCAATATGAGGCAAGCATTCCTCCCACATTTTCTTATTATTCTTCAAAACAGCCCTAAGCATAGTAGACAACGTTCTATTGACTACTTCAGTTTGTCCATCAGTTTGGGGGTGACAAGTAGTACTAAAAAGTTGTTTAGTCCCCAACTTAGCCCATAAACATCTCCAAAAGTGGCTAAGAAATTTAGTATCACGATCTGAAACAATAGTATTTGTGATGAGGACATCAATACAATTGTTACACCCACAGCCCCTGCTGCTATACATACTGGACCAATTACTAAAGCTCGTGCACGCCAACTAAATTACCAGGTACTTTCGTTTCTTGGTAATGATTCTAATGTTCATGAGAATATGATGCTGCCTAAATTGGATACATTTGTTTTGCTTACAAATGAAGGGCCTAGCTTGGAGAAGGATGAACATTGGAGCAAGAACAAGCATGGAGATGATGGCATGCGCAAGGGGAACAAGAACGAAGTTACAAGTGATGATTTCAGGACTTTGAAGCCACCATAATGGGTGCATGAAGCCTTGGACGAAATATACAAGATGCCACTTCATAAATTTCGTCCCGAGGCTATTTTAGGTGCTGCGTCACCTTATTATTGGGCCAGGCCCATGTAATTTCGAAATACATAAGTATAGGCTATTTTTAGAGTCCGTATGTGTGGGGAAACAAGAGATAGGGTTGATTTCGGACCCCTCCACCAAGGTCCACGAAATTCCCCCCCTCTTCCTCCATATATACAGCCCTTAGGGCATCGTTTAGACTTTGGGTTTTGTTTAGATTAAAAGTTCGCCATAGCTGCAACTTCGCGTACTTCGTTTGTGTTCAACGACCAGACAAAGGCGTCACAGAACCCCACCTTGATCAATAAAGCTTTCATCTTATATTCGCAATATCCAGATTGCAATCTTAATTTCTTGCTTGTTCTTCGTTTGCTCGCAGGAAACAGACCCTCGTGGTCAGGTTGATCGTGCTCCGGCGTGGTCAATAACCTCTCGGAGTTGGTTTAGCGATTGCTAAGGCGCGACGTCCTCGCACGTTCGTAGTCGGATCGTCAAAGTCGACTTCCACCAAAGCGATATCCATCATCTCATCGAAAGACGGGACACCTTTGCCTCTATCACTTTGTTTTAGGTTTACCTCGAACAAAGAAGGGGAGGGATAGCATATTTGTTGTCGTGGATAGATTCTCGAAAATGGCACACTTTATACCATGTCATAAAAGCGATGATGCTGTTAATGTTGCTGATTTGTTCTTTCGTGAAATTATTCGCTTGCATGGTGTGCCAAATACTATTGTTTCAGATCGTGATACTAAATTTCTTAGCCACTTTTGGAGATGTTTATGGGCTAAGTTGGGGACTAAACTGCTTTTTAGTACTACTTGTCACCCCCAAACTGATGGACAAACTGAATTAGTCAATAGAACGTTGTCTACTATGCTTAGGGCTGTTTTGAAGAATAATAAGAAAATGTGGGAGGAATGCTTGCCTCATATTGAATTTGCTTATAATCGTTCATTGCATTCTACTACTAAGATGTGCCCTTTTGAAGTTGTGTATGGTTTCCTACCTCGTGCACCTATTGATTTGTTGCCTCTTCCATCTTCGGAGAAGGTTAATTTTGATGCTAAACAACGTGCTGAATTGATTTTAAAAATGCATGAGTTAACTAAGGAAAACATTGAGCGCATGAATGCTAAATATAAACTTGCTGGAGATAAGGGTAGAAAACATGTTGTGTTTGCACCTGGAGATCTTGTTTGGTTACATTTGCGTAAGGATAGATTTCCTGATTTGCGCAAATCAAAGTTAATGCCACGTGCTGATGGTCCCTTTAAGGTGTTAGAGAAACTAAATGATAATGCATATAAACTTGAGCTGCCTGCAGATTTTGGGGTTAGTCCCACTTTTAACATTGCAGATTTGAAGCCTTATTTGGGTGAGGAAGATGAACTTCCGTCGAGGACGACTTCATTTCAAGAAGGGGAGGATGATGAGGACATCAATACAATTGTTACACCCACAGCCCCTGCTGCCATACATACTGGACCAATTACTAGAGCTCGTGCACGCCAACTAAATTACCAGGTACTTTCGTTTCTTGGTAATGATTCTAATGTTCATGAGAATATGATGCTGCCTAAATTGGATACATTTGTTTTTCTTACAAATGAAGGGCCTAGCTTGGAGAAGGATGAACATTGGAGCAAGAACAAGCATGGAGATGATGGCATGCGCAAGGAAAACAAGAACGGAGTTACAAGTAATGATTTCAGGACTTTGAAACCACCATAATGGGTGCATGAAGCCTTGGACGAAATATACAAGATGCCACTTCATAAATTTCGTCCCGAGGCTATTTTAGGTGCTGCGTCACCTTATTATTGGGCCAGGCCCATGTAATTTCGAAATACATAAGTATAGGCTATTTTTAGAGTCCGTATGTGTGGGGAAACAAGAGATAGGGTTGATTTCGGACCCCTCCACCAAGGGCCACGAAATTCCCCCCTCTTCCTCCATATATACAGCCCTTAGGGCATCGTTTAGACTTTGGGTTTTGTTTAGATTAAAAGTTCGCCATAGCTGCAACTTCGCGTACTTCGTTTGTGTTCAACGACCAGACAAAGGCGTCACAGAACCCCACCTTGATCAATAAAGCTTTCATCTTATATTCGCAATATCCAGATTGCAATCTTAGTTTCTTGCTTGTTCTTCGTTTGCTCGCAGGAAACAGACCCTCGTGGTCAGGTTGATCGTGCTCCGGCGTGGTCAATAACCTCTCGGAGTTGGTTTAGCGATTGCTAAGGCGCGACGTCCTCGCACGTTCGTAGTCGGATCGTCAAAGTCGACTTCCACCAAAGCGAAATCCACCATCTCATCGAAAGACGGGACACCTCCGCCTCTATCATGTGCCCTGTTGATGCTATGGAAGAAGAAGAACGCTGTGTAGGCCCCGCAGGTGCGCTCTTGGCAGATAATGGTGGTTGTGCCTGTTTTCTTGTATCACGGCTGGAGGTGGCACCTGATGGAAGTGCTGGTGCAGTTGAAGTAGAAGATGCACGTGGTGTCCATGATGAAGGTCGGCCTGCAGAAAAGTTAGTTCGCCCCAATGCTTGTCGATCCTGCACTTCACGTTCAGCTTTACAAGCAAGATGGAATAAACGAGTGATATTAGTATACTCCTTATAGTCTAGAATGGTCTGAATCTCTCTATTTAATCCACCCAGAAAACGTGCAAGCATAGCTTCATTCTCCTCAACAATACCACATCTAATCATGCCAGTTTGTAATTCCTGATAATATTCTTCTACAGAATTTTTTCCTTGTCTTAAACGCTGCAATTTTTGAAGCAATTCACGTTGATAATATGGTGGAACCCAACGCGTACGCATAGCAGTTTTCAAAGCAGCCCAAGTAGTTGGAATAGGATATAATCTACAATGTTCAGACCACCATACACATGCAAAACTAGTGAAAGCACAAACAGCAGCAGCAACTCGTCTCTCCTCAGGATATTGTAAACATGTAAATCGTTGTTCAGTTTCTAACTCCCAAGTAAGATATATATCAGGAACATATCTACAATGGTGGAATATTCAATTTCAGTTTAGGAATATGGACATCATCGCGTACCTGAGGTGGTGGTGCAGGCCTACCATTACGAATATATACCTGAGGTCGACCTGCTGGTGGTGGTACAGGTGGTTGCACGTAGTGTTGATTTTGATCAACCTCATCCTCATAATCTCCCACATAATCATCCTCCTCCGCATCAGCAGCAGGAGCCACAGAAGTATCAACAGCAGCACCAACAGTTTGGCCAAACGCAAGAGGAACACGGCTTGCTCGGCGGAGGTCTGCTTCGCGACGTGGAGGTAGTCGTTGTTGTTGTTGTTGGAGAGGTGCGTTAGGTGCAGCGGGTGGTGGTGGTGGAAGACGCGCGAGCAATTCATTAAACTTGTTATCGAGCTTTGTTTCGAACGTCTTCTCAAAGCCAGTGATCTTCTCCATGGCCTCTTCAAAATTGTTCAGCACATCTTGCACCTGTTCAGTCATCATTTGCTGAAACTTATCATGAAGCTCCTTGTTCGATAAATTCTCCCAGTCAATCTCGTCGGCTTGTGATCCTGGCATGGTTAGCAGCAATAGAAACACACAAGAATATGATCCTACAGACTACGAACAAGTGGTGGTGGTGGGTGTTACAAATCCGTCAAGCAAATCTCAAATTCTTACCAGTTCTTACCCAGCAGCAGGCGGTGATCGGCAACCGTTGTAGTCAAAAACTCTCAAAGCTTGGATAGAACGATTACCAGGGAGAGTCGAACACACGACGTAGATGTATGTGGAGCTGGGAAGGCTTATAGTATGGTAGCAAAAAGGGTCAGCAATAATCAATTCAGAGATGCAAAGTTGAATAAACGCTCAACGACGGTACTGTGCTGGTCCTAGGCTAGACTGTGCTAGAGACGCGAGCCTAGAACACCAACAAAATCACGGCGCGGCACGTAAACAAGGGAAAAGCACACTCTGAATTTTTTTTTCGCTCTTTTTTTTTGCGCTCTTTTTTTTGCGCTGTTTTTTTTTGCGAAAAATCACTATAATGGCGAGTGTCTCAAAACTCTTCCTAGCTCAAACTGACAGGATGGGCACGAAATTTTTCGACCATTTTTTTTTCGACTGCCCGGACCCAAATACTGGAAACGGGTCAAAAAAAACTTCCTATAATGGCACCTGTCTCAAAACACTCAGAAACACCTAAAAATAGGATAGCCAGAAAATTTTTCGAAAAATGCGTTTTCGAAAAATTTTGGGCCTAAACGGAGCGTGGCTACCCGACACTTTTTTTTCCGAAACCTACTCCAGCAAGGAAACACGAATCGGAATCTAGATGGATCTCGAAAACAACCCTAATAAGCAAGGAACTCGTATTGGTGGTGGATATATGGTGGTGGTATATGGCAGCGGTGGTGGTAGCGGTGGTAGTATATGGATATGGATCGGTGGTGGTATATGGCCACGGATTGGTGGTGGTATATGGATACGGATTCGGAGCGGTGGCGGATAAGCGGTGGTGGTAGATGGCAGGGGCGATGATGATGGTGCGGCGGCGGCGTGACAACTTATGACCAGAACTCGAAACTCTAAAAGACTAGACGCTAAGACCAGCAACTAGACCGACGATGCAACCGCAAATTCAACAAAGCAAAACCCTAAAAAGATTATGCAAAGGCTCAGATTGGTTCGGATATGATGAACTAACCCTAATTTTTTTTGTGTGGCTTTTTCGTGGACTGTAGGTATGAAGAACAGACTCGATCTAAACTACGAAAAACTGTAAAATCTGACCGAGCAACCTGGAAATCTGATACCATTTGATAGAGGCAAAGGTGTCCCGTCTTTCGATGAGAAGGTGGATTTCGCTTTGGTGGAAGTCGACTTTGACGATCCGACTATGAACGTGCGAGGACGTCGCGCCTTAGCAATCGCTAAACCAACTCCGAGAGGTTATTGACCACGCCGGGGCACGATCAACCTGACCACGAGGGTCTGTTTCCTGCGAGCAAACGAAGAACAAGCAAGAAACTAAGATTGCAATCTGGATATTGCGAATATAAGATGAAAGCTTTATTGATCAAGGTGGGGTTCTGTGACGCCTTTGTCTGGTCGTTGAACACAAACGAAGTACGCGAAGTTGTAGCTATGGCGAACTTTTAATCTAAACAAAACCCAAAGTCTAAACGATGCCCTAAGGGCTGTATATATGGAGGAAGAGGGGGGAATTTCGTGGCCCTTGGTGGAGGGGTCCGAAATCAACCCTATCTCTTGTTTCCCCACACATACGGACTCTAAAAATAGCCTATACTTATGTATTTCGAAATTACATGGGCCTGGCCCAATAATAAGGTGACGCAACACCTAAAATAGCCTCGGGACGAAATTTATGAAGTGGCATCTTGTATATTTCATCCAAGGCTTCATGCACCCATTATGGTGGCTTCAAAGTCCTGAAATCATCACTTGTAACTCCGTTCTTGTTCCCCTTGCGCATGCCATCATCTCCATGCTTGTTCTTGCTCCAATGTTCATCCTTCTCCAAGCTAGGCCCTTCATTTGTAAGCAAAACAAATGTATCCAATTTAGGCAGCATCATATTCTCATGAACATTAGAATCATTACCAAGAAACGAAAGTACCTGGTAATTTAGTTGGCGTGCACGAGCTCTAGTAATTGGTCCAGTATGTATAGCAGCAGGGGCTGTGGGTGTAACAATTGTATTGATGTCCTCATCACTGCGTCACCTTATTATTGGGCCAGGCCCATGTAATTTCGAAATACATAAGTATAGGCTATTTTTAGAGTCCGTATGTGTGGGGAAACAAGAGATAGGGTTGATTTCGGACCCCTCCACCAAGGGCCACGAAATTCCCCCCTCTTCCTCCATATATACAGCCCTTAGGGCATCGTTTAGACTTTGGGTTTTGTTTAGATTAAAAGTTCGCCATAGCTGCAACTTCGCGTACTTCGTTTGTGTTCAACGACCAGACAAAGGCGTCACAGAACCCCACCTTGATCAATAAAGCTTTCATCTTATATTCGCAATATCCAGATTGCAATCTCAGTTTCTTGCTTGTTCTTCGTTTGCTCGCAGGAAACAGACCCTCGTGGTCAGGTTGATCGTGCTCCGGCGTGGTCAATAACCTCTCGGAGTTGGTTTAGCGATTGCTAAGGCGCGACGTCCTCGCACGTTCGTAGTCGGATCGTCAAAGTCGACTTCCACCAAAGCGATATCCATCATCTCATCGAAAGACGGGACACCTTTGCCTCTATCACAGGCCCATGTAATTTCGAAATACATAAGTATAGGCTATTTTTAGAGTCCGTATGTGTGGGGAAACAAGAGATAGGGTTGATTTCGGACCCCTCCACCAAGGGCCACGAAATTCCCCCCTCTTCCTCCATATATACAGCCCTTAGGGCATCGTTTAGACTTTGGGTTTTGTTTAGATTAAAAGTTCGCCATAGCTGCAACTTCGCGTACTTCGTTTGTGTTCAACGACCAGACAAAGGCGTCACAGAACCCCACCTTGATCAATAAAGCTTTCATCTTATATTCGCAATATCCAGATTGCAATCTCAGTTTCTTGCTTGTTCTTCGTTTGCTCGCAGGAAACAGACCCTCGTGGTCAGGTTGATCGTGCTCCGGCGTGGTCAATAACCTCTCGGAGTTGGTTTAGCGATTGCTAAGGCGCGACGTCCTCGCACGTTCGTAGTCGAATCGTCAAAGTCGACTTCCACCAAAGCGAAATCCATCATCTCATCGAAAGACGGGACACCTCCGCCTCTATCAATTGCTGACCCTTTTTGCTACCATACTATAAGCCTTCCCAGCTCCACATACATCTACGTCGTGTGTTTGACTCTCCCTGGTAATCGCTCTATCCAAGTTTTGAGAGTTTTTGACTACAACGGTTGCCGATCACCGCCTGCTGCTGGGTAAGAACTGGTAAGAATTTGAGATTTGCTTGACGGATTTGTGATACACCACCACCACTTCTTAGTAGTCTGTAGGATCATATTCTTGTGTGTTTCTATTGCTGCTAACCATGCCAGGATCACAAGCCGACGAGATTGACTGGGAGAACTTATCGAACAAGGAGCTTCATGATAAGTTTCAGCAAATGATGACTGAACAGGTACAAGATGTGCTGAACAATTTTGAAGAGGCCATGGAGAAGATCACTGGCCTTGAGAAGACGTTCGAAACAAAGCTCGATAACAGATTTAATGAACTGCTTGCGCGTCTTCCACCACCGGCTGCACCTGTCGCACCTCTGCAACAACAACAACTACGCCCCCTTCCGAATCAGTATGGACGAGCACAGCGTGTTCCTATTGAGCCAGGACAAAATTCTGGTGCCGCTACTACTGCTGTTGGTGTTTCTTTGGCTCCTGCTACTGCTGCTGCTGGTACCCAGGAGGATGATGATAGAGGCAAAGGTGTCCCGTCTTTCGATGAGATGATGGATATCGCTTTGGTGGAAGTCGACTTTGACGATCCGACTACGAACGTGCGAGGACGTCGCGCCTTAGCAATCGCTAAACCAACTCCGAGAGGTTATTGACCACGCCGGAGCACGATCAACCTGACCACGAGGGTCTGTTTCCTGCGAGCAAACGAAGAACAAGCAAGAAACTGAGATTGCAATCTGGATATTGCGAATATAAGATGAAAGCTTTATTGATCAAGGTGGGGTTCTGTGACGCCTTTGTCTGGTCGTTGAACACAAACGAAGTACGCGAAGTTGCAGCTATAGCGAACTTTTAATCTAAACAAAACCCAAAGTCTAAACGATGCCCTAAGGGCTGTATATATGGAGGAAGAGGGGGGAATTTCGTGGCCCTTGGTGGAGGGGTCCGAAATCAACCCTATCTCTTGTTTCCCCACACATACGGACTCTAAAAATAGCCTATACTTATGTATTTCGAAATTACATGGGCCTGGCCCAATAATAAGGTGACGCAGCACCTAAAATAGCCTCGGGACGAAATTTATGAAGTGGCATCTTGTATATTTCGTCCAAGGCTTCATGCACCCATTATGGTGGCTTCAAAGTCCTGAAATCATCACTTGTAACTCCGTTCTTGTTTTCCTTGCGCATGCCATCATCTCCATGCTTGTTCTTGCTCCAATGCTCATCCTTCTCCAAGCTAGGCCCTTCATTTGTAAGAAAAACAAATGTATCCAATTTAGGCAGCATCATATTCTCATGAACATTAGAATCATTACCAAGAAACGAAAGTACCTGGTAATTTAGTTGGCGTGCACGAGCTATAGTAATTGGTCCAGTATGTATGGCAGCAGGGGCTGTGGGTGTAACAATTGTATTGATGTCCTCATCAGCCTGGCCCAATAATAAGGTGACGCAGCACCTAAAATAGCCTCGGGACGAAATTTATGAAGTGGCATCTTGTATATTTCGTCCAAGGCTTCATGCACCCATTATGGTGGCTTCAAAGTCCTGAAATCATCACTTGTAACTCCGTTCTTGTTTCCCTTGCGCATGCCATCATCTCCATGCTTGTTCTTGCTCCAATGTTCATCCTTCTCCAAGCTAGGCCCTTCATTTGTAAGCAAAACAAATGTATCCAATTTAGGCAGCATCATATTCTCATGAACATTAGAATTGTTACCAAGAAACGAAAGTACCTGGTAATTTAGTTGGCGTGCACGAGCTCTAGTAATTGGTCCAGTATGTATAGCAGCAGGGGCTGTGGGTGTAACAATTGTATTGATGTCCTCATCAAATCTGGATATTGCGAATATAAGATGAAAGCTTTATTGATCAAGGTGGGGTTCTGTGACGCCTTTGTCTGGTCGTTGAACACAAACGAAGTACGCGAAGTTGCAGCTATGGCGAACTTTTAATCTAAACAAAACCCAAAGTCTAAACGATGCCCTAAGGGCTGTATATATGGAGGAAGAGGGGGGAATTTCGTGACCCTTGGTGGAGGGGTCCGAAATCAACCCTATCTCTTGTTTCCCCACACATACGGACTCTAAAAATAGCCTATACTTATGTATTTCGAAATTACATGGGCCTGGCCCAATAATAAGGTGACGCAGCACCTATAATAGCCTCGGGACGAAATTTATGAAGTGGCATCTTGTATATTTCGTCCAAGGCTTCATGCACCCATTATGGTGGCTTCAAAGTCCTGAAATCATCACTTGTAACTCCGTTCTTGTTCCCCTTGCGCATGCCATCATCTCCATGCTTGTTCTTAATCCAATGTTCATCCTTCTCCAAGCTAGTCCCTTCATTTGTAAGCAAAACAAATGTATCCAATTTAGGCAGCATCATATTCTCATGAACATTAGAATCATTACCAAGAAACGAAAGTACCTGGTAATTTAGTTGGCGTGCGCGAGCTCTAGTAATTGGTCCAGTATTTATAGCAGCAGGGGCTGTGGGTGTAAAAATTGTATTGATGTCCTCATCACCCAGTCGGCAGCTCCAGCCAAGTGTGATGGCTCCAGGGGTCCAGGTAGATCCACCTGTGCCAGAAATCGTCCACCTTCCCGGTCTTCATGAGCGCATTTCTATCATGGAGTGCAATGAAGGAGACGCATCCGGAGCACTGGTTTGAGCCATGCGTTCGTAGGGAGAAGAAGTGGCGGAACAACACAACAGAGGGCCTCACACTCGTAGTATAAGGCAAAGATTAACAAGATGAGGACGAAGTTGGGCTGGAGGTGAAGCGCGTGGATCTGGTAGTGGTTGAGGATGGCTAAGAAAAACTTGGAGAAAGGCGGGATGAGCCCCGCATAGATGTTGTGGAGGAAGAACGGAAAGAATGTACCCGCCAAGGCTCCTCGCTCGGCAGAGCCAACCCGAAGCTCGGCAGCTCTCCCCACGTTGTCGTTGCTCGCCATCAGTGGGAGCACTGCGGCAAGGCGCCCGACTTTAGTGATGGTGGACATGCTGAGGGCCACCGCAACGGCAGGAGCGGAGTGCATAGCTGCGCTGGCAAGCTTCGCCTTCTTACCCGTCATTGGCAAGAAGCTCGGGAGCAAGGACCGGGTAGATCTGGAGGCGCTCTTGGCAGGAGACGGATGATATCTGGAGCAAGATGAAGGGAAGGAAATGAAGGCTCGGCTGCGGGAGTTGGCCTTTTTGTCAGGCTGTGCCAGTTGCCGAGGCAGTGTGGGGAAGTGGAGACGCCCACGTCCCATCAAGCGCCACTCATCGACTCGGTCCACAGGCGATTGGGGCCCGTGGTGCTCCGCACTTGCCCTTTGGCTTTGCCTTGAAGCTAAGTGCAAGCGAGCCTTGGGCCCAGGGGCATCTGTCGGCGTTCTGGGAACCAGGGTACCCAGACCTGCCTGCCTACGGCCCATGGCATGGTTCCATCAACGGCCTGGTACGGCCCATCTTCAACTATGACAAGACAAGACCCTCATGAGGGGGCCGGCCTTGCGAGGCGGACGACATTAAGACCACCTGAGGGAGCGGCCACCTCAGGCGGCCTCCTGAGGAACGAAGATTTCTGTGCAAGGCCTCACCTCATGAGGCTGAAATTCCATCAACCATGATGACCAAGGCCAGGCGCACGCCAGCGAGCGTAGAGCATCAGGTTTCCTCTTTGGTGCAAAGGAGGCAAGCGCAGGCGCGGAGTCCCAAGGAATCAGCCAAAGGTTGCCATTTGCGTGCAGCAAGACCAAAACCGCCAGAACGGCAGGATGGATGTCATCGTCGAGTCCACCATGATGTCATGATCAGATGCTTGGCAGGCGAAGACCACCTTTCATCAGGATCGAGTGTACTACTTGTCCCCTTCCAAAAATTGGCCATTGTGGGATCCCTTCCCGCCTATGTTTTTGGGGAAGAGGACCTGGGCCGCTATAAATATAGCCTAGCCACCATCGTAGGAGGCATCGAGTGATCAGCTCATAGAATCCCCAAGAGCTCATCACAAGAATGAGCCTCCTGAGGCTGTTCTCCCACTTGTACTAGTTCATCCTCAGCCCCCCGCAAGGCTAATCCACCACAAAGCAGGAGTAGGTTTTTACACCGCAAGGTGGCCCGAACCTAGGTAAACCGCCGTGTCTATTTCCTTCCTGTTCGTCGAGCTAGGTTGTGAGAGCAGTGGGTCGATCGGCTTGAGAGGTTGAGTTCTTCACACACGCCCTGAGTTTGAACCTTTCTTGGGTTAGCGGAGCCCGAAATCTGACAGAATTTATTCATCATGAACAAACTTTGGGGGAAGGAATTAATCACCTCAAGGAAACAACAGTAAGAATTATGTTATGAGTAACCTTCCTCAACTTAAATTGATGAAAAGCAATGGTGATGAGGACATCAATACAATTGTTACACCCACAGCCCCTGCTGCTATACATACTGGACCAATTACTAGAGCTCGTGCACGCCAACTAAATTACCAGGTACTTTCATTTCTTGGTAATGATTCTAATGTTCATGAGAATATGATGCTGCCTAAATTGGATACATTTGTTTTGCTTACAAATGAAGGGCCTAGCTTGGAGAAGGATGAACATTGGAGCAAGAACAAGCATGGAGATGATGGCATGCGCAAGGGGAACAAGAACGGAGTTACAAGTGATGATTTCAGGACTTTGAAGCCACTATAATGGGTGCATGAAGCCTTGGACGAAATATACAAGATGCCACTTCATAAATTTCGTCCCGAGGCTATTTTAGGTGCTGCGTCACCTTATTATTGGGCCAGGCCCATGTAATTTCGAAATACATAAGTATAGGCTATTTTTAGAGTTCGTATGTGTGGGGAAACAAGAGATAGGGTTGATTTCGGACCCCTCCACCAAGGGCCACGAAATTCCCCCCCCCCTCTTCCTCCATATATACAGCCCTTAGGGCATTGTTTAGACTTTGGGTTTTGTTTAGATTAAAAGTTCGCCATAGCTGCAACTTCGCGTACTTCGTTTGTGTTCAATGACCAGACAAAGGCGTCACAGAACCCCACCTTGATCAATAAAGCTTTCATCTTATATTCGCAATATCCAGATTGCAATCTCAGTTTCTTGCTTGTTCTTCGTTTGCTCGCAGGAAACAGACCCTCGTGGTCAGGTTGATCGTGCTCCGGCGTGGTCAATAACCGCTCGGAGTTGGTTTAGCGATTGCTAAGGCGCGACGTCCTTGCACGTTCGTAGCCGGATCGTCAAAGTCGACTGCCACCAAAGCGATATCCATCATCTCATCGAAAGACGGGACACCTTTGCCTCTATCAAGTGGTATCAGATTTCCAGGTTGCTCGGTGAGATTTTACAGTTTTTCGTAGTTTAGATCGAGTCTGTTCTTCATACCTATAGTCCACGAAAAAGCCACAAAAAAAATTAGGGTTAGTTCATCATATCCGAACCAATCTGAGCCTTTGCATAATCTTTTTAGGGTTTTGCTTTGTTGAATTTGTGGTTGCATCGTCTTGTCTAGTTGCTGGTCTTAGAGTCTAGTCTTTTAGAGTTTCGAGTTCTGGTCATAAGTTGTCACGCTGCCGCCGCACCATCATCATCACCCCTACCATCTACCACCACCGCTTATCCGCCACCGCTTCGAATCCGTATCCATATACCACCACAGCTGTCATATACCACCACCGCTGCCATCTACCACCATATATCCACCACCAATCCGAGTTCTTGTCATATTAGGTTTGTTTTCGAGATCCATCTAGATTCCGATTCGTGTTTCCTTGCCGGAGTAGGTTTCAGAAAAAAAATAGAGTCCGGAAACCACCCTCCGTTTAGGCCCAAAAATTTTCGAAAACGCATTTTTCTAAAAAAATTCTGGCTATCCTATTTTTAGGTGTTTCTGAGTGTTTTGAGACAGGTGCCATTATAAGAAGTTTTTTTTGACCTGTTTCCAGTTTTTGGGTCCGGGCAGTCGGAAAAAAAAATTGGTCGAAAAAATTTCGTGCCCATCCTGTCAGTTTGAGCTAGGAAGAGTTTTGAGACACTCGCCATTATAGTGATTTTTCGCAAAAAAAAAGCAGCGCAAAAAAAAAAGAGTGCAAAAAAAAGAGCGAAAAAAAAATTCCAGAGTGTGCTTTTCCCTTGTTTACGTGCCGCACCGTGATTTTGTTGGTGTTCTTGGCTCGCGTCTCTAGCACAATCTAGCCTAGGACCAGCACAGTACCGTCGTTGAGCATTTATTCAACTTTGCATCTCTGAATTGATTATTGCTGACCCTTTTTGCTACCATATTATAAGCCTTCCCAGCTCCACGTACATCTACATCGTGCGTTTGACTCTCCCTGGTAATCGCTCTATCCAAGCTTTGAGAGTTTTTGACTACAACGGTTGCCGATCACCGCCTGCTGCTGGGTAAGAACTGGTAAGAATTTGAGATTTGCTTGACGGATTTGTGACACCCACCACCACCTCTTGTTAGTAGTCTGTAGGATCATATTCTTGTGTGTTTCTATTGCTGCTAACCATGCCAGGATCACAAGCCGACGAGACTGACTGGGAGAACATGACGAATAAGGATTTGCATGATAAATTTCAGCAAATGATGAGTGGACAGGTGCAAGACGTGCTAAACAGATTCGAAGAGGCCATGGAGAAGTGATGAGGACATGACTACCTTGGACACGACCAAAAATATTGCATACATGCATATTTGTCAGGTGATTTCTAGTGCAAACTATTCAATAATCTATTTAGGTTATCCAGAACAAAAATACTTCACACACTTTTGTGTTTTGTCTAATTGCAGGTGTATGGGACATTTGTACAATCCACATATGAAGATAAGGAAGAAAGAGATGTTTATTTGCTGTCCAAAAAGTTCTCTCACGTCACTTTTGGCCCAAGAGAAGATAGAGTCCAAGTCTCTCACGTTCTGGATTCAGATTCGGACTGCACAGACATACCTGACTCAAAACGCACACACGTTTTTCATACGGACTCCGAATTGGGTGATTCTTTTTTTGTTGGAATCTAGATTTCGTGCACTTTCCAACCCAATTGGAATCACCTTCAAATTCGTCCGGAGCGCTGAGTTGTGGACGAAACAATCTGATGTTGCAGAAGAATCCGAGTCAAACTACAAGTCCAAAGGTGTTACATCACCTCCACTTGGGCCCATTGGCCTTGTACGACCTAGATTTAGTTTTAGGCTGCCTTGGGACGTCCTCCCACCTCCTTGGCCGCCACCCCTTGCTCCTATATAAGTAGATCCATCTAGTAGCTTTTCCTTGGGATTTGTTTAGTTAAAAGTTAGCCATTGCAACTTCGTGTACTTCGTTTGTGTCCAACGACCAGACCAAGACCGCTTACGGATCCCCACCATTATCAATACTTCATATATATTCGCAATATTCAGATTGCTTTATCATATTTTTGCTCGTTCTTCGATTGCTTGCAGGAATAGACCTTCGTGGTCAGGTTGATCGTGCTCCAGCGTGGTCAATAACCTCTCGGAGTTGGTTTAGCGATTGCTCAGGCGCAACATCGTGCACGTTTGTAGTCGGATCGTCAAAGTCGTCTCCACCAAATCGATAGTTATCATCTCATCGAAAGATCGGGACACCCCCGCCTCTATCAAGTGGTATCAGTTTTCAGGTTGCTCGGTGAGAATTTCCAGTTTTCCTAGATTAGATTTATTTTCTTACCTATTGTCCAAGAAAAAGCCACAAAAAAGAGTTAGATCTATTCATCCTTGGTCCAAGCCAGTCTGAGCCTTTGCAATTTTCTTTTCATTGCTTGCATAGTTGAATTATCGGTTGCATCGTCGTGTCGAGTTGCTGGTCTTAGTGTCTAGTTCGTTTAGAGTTTCGAGTTCTGTTCACATTAGTCACGCCACCGCTGCATCATTATCTCTTCCGCTGTCCACCACCCATCCATCAATTTCCACCACGTGCTACCCACCATTCAATGTCATAATAATAGTTGAGATCGTTCACATCTTCACTTGATCCAATCTGCATCTTATCTAGTTTGTTTTGGAAAGAGGGAGAAAAAAGAGAGAGAAAAAAACAAGAGAAAAAAAAAGGAGAAAAAAAAAGTCAGAGAAAAAAAAGGAGAGAAAGAAAAAAAAGTGTGAGGAAAAAAAAGAGAAAAAAAATCAAAAAAATCGGCACAAACTTTTTCAGAGGAAAGTTGGAGACAAAGTTGTTGATATATCCTGCTTGGCTGTTGTTTCACATCATTATCTTTATTGCCGTTGTGATCTTCACTTATATCTTGCTGTCCAGAGCTACTTAGTATCCTTCATTGATGCTAGTTGTGCTACTATGTGACCTCATTAGTGTTCTAGGCTCGCGTCTCTAGTTCAGTCTAGCCTAGGACCAGCACAGTACCGTCGTTGAGCGTTTATTCAACATTGCATCTTTGAATTGATTATTGCTAATCTTTTGCTACCATATATAGCCAACCCAGCTCCACATATTTCCACACCGTGTATACGTACGCTCCCCTGGCAATCGCTTTACTCAATATTCGGAGTTACTTGACACCGCTGGTTGCCGATCACCGCCTGCTGCATGGTAAGAACTTGTAAGACATTGATATTTGCTTTACTGTGAGCGTTTTACCACCACATCCTAGTAGTTATAGGAACATTATTTTTGTGTTCTGTTTCTTGTTCTACTAATCATGACAGGATCTAGAGTCAATTCATGGGCTTTGTCGATCGCGGGAGACGTGCCACCACCTTTGCAAATACCACAACCGTCACGAGAGGTGCACAAACATCCAAATGCACATGATCAGGTTAATGTATCTATACCACAATTTAATGGCCGTTTTAAACCTGCTTTATATATTGAATGGGAGTTCGACATAAAAAATATATTTGCTTCCCATAATTTCGATGAACATAAAAAGGTTAAGGTTGCGGTTGGTTCTTTCACTGGTTATGCTTTGGTTTGGTGGAGTGAATATTGTCGGTTACACCCTGATTATATACCTACTACTTGGGATGATTTGAAACTTGCCATGCGACATACTTTCGTCCCTGCTTATTATACTCGTGACATGATTAAGAAGTTGCAACACTTAAAACAAGGTAGTGAAACTGTAACAAAATATTATGATGATTTACAAACTACCTTGTTGCATTCCTCTTTAGAAGAAAGTGAAGATGATTTTATGGATAGATTTTGGGGAGGATTAAACCGTGATATTCAAGAGATACTAATTCATGAAGAGTGTTATCCTATGGACCATTTGTTTCATCTTGCTTGCAAATGATGAGGACATGACTACCTTGGATATGACAAAAAATATTGCATATATGCATATTTGTCAGGTGATTTCTAGTGCAAACTATTCAATAATCTATTTATGTTATCCAGAACAAAAATACTTCACACACTTTTGTGTTTTGTCTAATTGCAGGTGTATGGGACATTTGTACAATCCACATATGAAGATAAGGAAGAAAGAGATGTTTATTTGCTGTCCAAAAAGTTCTCTCACGTCACTTTTGGCCCAAGAGAAGATAGAGTCCAAGTCTCTCACGTTCTGGATTCAGATTCGGACTGCACAGACATACCTGACTCAAAACGCACACAAGTTTTTCATACGGACTCCGAATTGGGTGATTCTTTTTTTGTTGGAAACTAGATTTCGTGCACCTTCCAACCCAATTGGAATCACCTTCAAATTCGTCCGGAGCGTTGAGTTGTGGACGAAACAATCTGATGCTGCAGCAGAATCCGAGTCAAACTACAAGTCCAAAGGTGTTACATCACCTCCACTTGGGCCCATTGGCCTTGTACGACCTAGATTTAGTTTTAGGCTGCCTTGGGACGTCCTCCCACCTCCTAGGCCGCCACCCCTTGCTCCTATATAAGTAGATCCATCTAGTAGCTTTTACTTGGGATTTGTTTAGTTAAAAGTTAGCCATTGCAACTTCGTGTACTTCGTTTGTGTCCAACGACCAGACCAAGACCGCTTACGGATCCCCACCTTTATCAATACTTCATATATACTCGCAATATTCAGATTGCTTTTATCATATTCTTGCTTGTTCTTCGATTGCTTGCAGGAATAGACCTTCGTGGTCAGGTTGATTGTGCTCCAGCATGGTCAATAACCTTTCGGAGTTGGTTTAGCGATTGCTAAGGCGCAACGTCGTGCACGTTTGTAGTCGGATCGTCAAAGTCATCTTCACCAAATCGATAGTTATCATCTCATCGAAAGATCGGGACACCCCCGCCTCTATCAAGTGGTATCAGTTTTCAGGTTGCTCGGTGAGAATTTCCAGTTTTCCTAGATTAGATTTATTTTCTTACCTATTGTCCAAGAAAAAGCCACAAAAAAGAGTTAGATCTATTCATCCTTGGTCCAAGCCAGTCTGAGCCTTTGCAATTTTCTATTCATTGCTTGCATAGTTGAATTATCGGTTGCATCGTCGTGTTAGTTGCTGGTCTTAGTGTCTAGTTCTTTTAGAGTTTCGAGTTCTGTTCACATTAGTCACGCCGCCGCTGCATCATTATCCCTTCCGCTGTCCACCATCCCATCCATTAATTTTCACCACGTGCTACGCACCATTCATTGTCATAATAATAGTTGAGATCGTTCACATCTTCACTTGATCCAATCTGCATCTTATCTAGTTTGTTTTGGAAAGAGGGAGAAAAAAAAGAGAGAAAAAAAACGAGAGAAAAAAAAAGGAAAAAAAAAGTCAGAGAAAAAAAAAGGAGAGAAAGAAAAAAAAGTGTGAGGAAAAAAAGAGAGAAGAAAAAAAAATCGGCACAAACTTTTTCAGAGGAAAGTTGGAGACAAAGTTGTTGATATATCCTGCTTGGCTGTTGTTTCACCTCATTATCTTCACTGCTGTTGTGATCTTCACTTATATCTTGCTGTCAAGAGCTACTTAGTATCCTTCATTGATGCTAGTTGTGCTACGCCGTGACCTCATTAGTGTTCTAGGCTCGCGTCTCTAGTCCGGTCTAGCCTAGGACCAGCACAGTACCGTCGTTGAGCGTTTATTCAACATTGCATCTTTGAATTGATTATTGCTAATCTTTTGCTACCATATATAGCCAACCCAGCTCCACATATTTCTACACCGTGTATACGTACGCTTCCCTGGCAATCGCTTTACTCAATATTCGGAGTTACTTGACACCGCTGGTTGCCCATCACCGCCTGCTGCATGGTAAGAACTTGTAAGACATTGATATTTGCTTTACTGTGAGCGTTTTACCACCACATCCTAGTAGTTATAGGAACATTATTTTTGGGTTTTGTTTCTTGTTCTACTAATCATGACAGGATCCAGAGTCAATTCATGGGCTTTGTCGATCGCGGGAGACGTGCCACCACCTTTGCAAATACCACAACCGTCACGAGAGGTGCACAAACATCCAAATGCACATGATCAGGTTAATGTATCTATACCACCATTTAATTGCCGTTTTAAACCTGCTTTATATATTGAATGGGAGTTCGACATAAAAAATATATTTGCTTCCCATAATTTCGATGAACATAAAAAGGTTAAGGTTGCGGTTGGTTCTTTCACTGGTTATGCTTTGGTTTGGTGGAGTGAATATTGTCGGTTACACCCTGATTATATACCTACTACTTGGGATGATTTGAAACTTGCCATGCGACATACTTTCGTCCCTGCTTATTATACTCGTGACATGATTAAGAAGTTGCAACACTTAAAACAAGGTAGTGAAACTGTAACAAAATATTATGATGATTTACAAACTACCTTGTTGCATTCCTCTTTAGAAAAAAGTGAAGATGATTTTATGGATAGATTTTGGGGAGGATTAAACCGTGATATTCAAGAGATACTA
Source organism: Triticum aestivum (assembly GCF_018294505.1). NCBI lineage: Eukaryota > Viridiplantae > Streptophyta > Magnoliopsida > Poales > Poaceae > Triticum > Triticum aestivum. Next base: position 81,604 of record NW_025228222.1, on the reverse strand, counting down.
ATTCATGAAGAGTGTTATCCTATGGACCATTTGTTTCATCTTGCTTGCAAAGCTGAACAGGAAATAAAACGACGTGTTGGCCACGAGGAGAACAAGCGCACGGTGCACATTCCAAGAGTTGATATGATTGTTCCTTCAACTACTAGGCATACTATGACAACCACATTCGTTGTTGTCAGGACTACATCACCTCCACCATGTGACACATCGCCCCCGAGAGTGGCTACATCATCTGAGTTGATCATAAGAGGTAATGACAAAGGTACTGATCTTCCATCTCTACATGAGAATGATGAATGCCTTGTCAATTGGAATGCACCATCTGATGAGCTACCCACTACTTTGATCACACCACCTATTTTAGAGGACTACGTTGATAATTTGACTTTGCCATGTGATCAAACAACTGAAATACCAACAATTTTGAGTGCACCCATTGAATTAACTATTGATGCAAAAGAACCAATGTTTAATCATTTTGATATGACCTCTAATCTTGGTGATGATTCTGTGTCCAATGACTTACTGCATGTTTGCTTATTTAAGCATGTTGTAGCATGTAAATTTGATGCAAGTAAGGTTTATTCACCAATGTTGGGATGGTTTAATGATGAATATTATCAATCTTTTGATATGAATAAGAGCTTAACTTATATGTGCAAACTGAGTTGCAATATTTTCATGCCTTCTACTTATGATAATATTTTGGCTTTATATTTTATGATCTATGAAAGTTACTCATGTATACATGTGTCATATGTGCAAAAATCAAGGGAAGTAAAAATGGATGACATATACATATACAACATGTATACTTTGTCTCTTTTGTTAGCCACATTTCAGATTAAGCAATGCCGAGGACGGCTTTGTTTTCAAAAAGGGGAGGATGATGAGGACATGACTACCTTGGACACGACCAAAAATATTACATACATGCATATTTGTCAGGTGATTTCTAGTGCAAACTATTCAATAATCTATTTAGGTTATCCAGAACAAAAATACTTCACACACTTTTGTGTTTTGTCTAATTGCAGGTGTATGGGACATTTGTACAATCCACATATGAAGATAAGGAAGAAAGAGATGTTTATTTGCTGTCCAAAAAGTTCTCTCACGTCACTTTTGGCCCAAGAGAAGATAGAGTCCAAGTCTCTCACGTTCTGGATTCAGATTCGGACTGCACAGACATACCTGACTCAAAACGCACACACGTTTTTCATACGGACTCCGAATTGGGTGATTCTTTTTTTGTTGGAATCTAGATTTCGTGCACTTTCCAACCCAATTGGAATCACCTTCAAATTCGTCCGGAGCGCTGAGTTGTGGACGAAACAATCTGATGTTGCAGAAGAATCCGAGTCAAACTACAAGTCCAAAGGTGTTACATCACCTCCACTTGGGCCCATTGGCCTTGTACGACCTAGATTTAGTTTTAGGCTGCCTTGGGACGTCCTCCCACCTCCTTGGCCGCCACCCCTTGCTCCTATATAAGTAGATCCATCTAGTAGCTTTTCCTTGGGATTTATTTAGTTAAAAGTTAGCCATTGCAACTTCGTGTACTTCGTTTGTGTCCAACGACCAGACCAAGACCGCTTACGGATCCCCACCATTATCAATACTTCATATATATTCGCAATATTCAGATTGCTTTATCATATTTTTGCTCGTTCTTCGATTGCTTGCAGGAATAGACCTTCGTGGTCAGGTTGATCGTGCTCCAGCGTGGTCAATAACCTCTCGGAGTTGGTTTAGCGATTGCTCAGGCGCAACATCGTGCACGTTTGTAGTCGGATCGTCAAAGTCGTCTCCACCAAATCGATAGTTATCATCTCATCGAAAGATCGGGACACCCCCGCCTCTATCAAGAAGATAGATGGCATGGAGAAGACGTTCGAAACAAAGCTCGATAACAAGTTTAATGAATTGCTCGCGCGTCTTCCACCACCACCACCCGCTGCACCTAACGCACCTCTCCAACAACAACAACGACGACTACCTCCACGTCGCAAAATAGACCTCCGCCGAGCGAGCCGTGTTCCTCTTGCGTTTGGCCAAACTGTTGGTGCTGCTGTTGATACTTCTATGGCTCCTGCTGCTGATGCGGAGGAGGATGATTATGTGGGAGATTACGAGGATGAGGTTGCTCAAAATCAGAACTACGTGCAAACACCAGCACCACCACCAGCAGGTCGACCTCAGGTATATATTCGTAATGGTAGGCCTGCACCACCACCTCAGGTACGAGATGATGTCCATATTCCTAAACTGAAATTGAACATTCCACCATTTGAGGGTAGATATGTTCCTGATATATATCTTACTTGGGAGTTAGAAACTGAACAACGTTTTACATGTTTACAATATCCCGAGGAGAGACGGGTTGCTGCTGCCGTTTGTGCTTTCACTAGTTTTGCATGTGTATGGTGGTCTGAACATTGTAGATTATATCCTATTCCAACTACTTGGGCTGCTTTGAAAACTACTATGCGTACGCGTTGGGTTCCACCATATTATCAACGTGAATTGCTTCAAAAATTGCAGCGTTTAAGACAAGGAAAAAATTCTGTAGAAGAATATTATCAGGAATTACAAACTGGCATGATTCGATGTGGTATTGTTGAGGAGAATGAAGCTATGCTTGCACGTTTTCTGGGTGGATTAAATAGAGAGATTTAGACCATTCTAGACTATAAGGAGTATACTAATATCACTCGTTTATTCCATCTTGCTTGTAAAGCTGAACGTGAAGTGCAGGATCGACAAGCATTGGCGCGAACTAACTTTTCTGCAGGCCGACCTTCCTCATGGACGCCGCGTGCATCTTCTACTTCAACTGCACCAGCACCTCAATCAGGTGCCTCCTACAGTCGTGATACAAGAAAACAGGAACAGCCACCATTATCTGCCAAGAGCGCACCTGCGGGGCCTGCACAGCGTTCTTCTTCTTCCATGGCATCATCAGGGCACACAAGTGATATTATTTGTCGTCGTTGTAAGGGAGGAGGTCATTATGCGAGGGAATGCAAATCTCCGCGTGTGATGATTGCTACCGCGGATGGTGGATATGAGTCCGCTAGTGACTGATGAGGAGACATTGGCTCTTATTACACGTGAAGAACATGGTGGAGATGATTCTGATCATGAGACGCAATACATGGCTCCTGAAGACGCTGACAGGTATGAATGTTTAGTTGCTCAACGTGTTTTGAGTGTGCAGGTCACACAAGCTGAGCAAAATCAGAGGCACAATTTGTTCCATACCAAGGGAGTTGTGAAGGAACGTTCTGTGCGCGTCATAATAGACGGAGGGAGCTGCAACAACTTGGCTAGCATGGAGATGGTGGAGAAGCTTTCTCTCACCACAAGACCACATCCACATCCTTACTACATCCAATGGTTCAACAACAGCGGCAAGGTTAAGGTAACACGTACTGTTCGTGTGCATTTTAGTATCTCTACATATGCTGATTATGTTGATTGTGATGTGGTACCTATGCAAGCATGTTCCTTATTACTGGGTAGACCATGGCAATTTGATAAAAATTCTGTACACCATGGTAGAAACAATCACTATACTCTTGTTCATAAGGATAAAAATATTACTTTGCTTCCTATGACTCCTGATTCCATTTTGAAAGATGATATTAATAGAGCTAATAAAGCACAACAGGAGAAGAATAAGAGTGAAAATCAGATTGTGGCAAAAGAATTTGAGCAACAAATGAAGCCTACTAATAAACCATCTAGTCTTGCTTCTGAAATTAAATTGAAAAGTGCATGTTTATTTGCCACCAAATCTGATATTGATGAGCTAGATTTCAGCAAATCTGTTTGCTATGCTTTTGTGTGCAAAGAGGCATTATTTTCATTCGAGGACGTGCCTTCCTCTTTGCCTCCTGCTGTCACTAACATTTTGCAGGAGTTCGCTGACGTTTTTCCACAAGACGTGCCACCGGGATTACCGCCTATTCGAGGGATTGAGCATCAGATTGACTTAATTCCCGGTGCTTCACTGCCAAACCGTGCACCATACCGTACCAATCCAGAGGAGACGAAGGAGATTATGCGTCAAGTACAAGAGCTTCTCGACAAAGGTTATATACGCGAATCCCTTAGTCCTTGTGCTGTTCCTATTATTCTAGTGCCGAAAAAGGATGGTACATCACGTATGTGTGTTGATTGTAGAGGCATTAATAATATTACTATTCGTTATCGTCATCCTATTCCTAGGCTAGATGATATGCTTGATGAATTGAGCGGCTCTACAATATTCTCCAAAGTTGATTTGCGTAGTGGCTACCATCAAATTCGTATGAAATTGGGAGATGAATGGAAAACAGCATTTAAAACTAAGTTTGGATTATATGAGTGGTTAGTCATGCCTTTTGGGTTAACTAATGCGCCTAGTACTTTCATGAGACTAATGAACGAAGTTTTACGTGCTTTCATTGGACGATTTGTGGTAGTCTATTTTGATGATATACTGATTTATAGCAGATCTTTGGAAGAACATTTGGAACATTTACGTGCTGTTTTTATTGCTCTACGTGATGCACGTTTGTTTGGTAACCTTGGGAAGTGCACCTTTTGCACCGACCGAGTATCTTTTCTTGGCTATGTTGTTACTCCACAGGGAATTGAAGTTGACAAAGCCAAGATTGAAGCTATTGAGAGTTGGCCGCAGCCCAAAACGGTCACACAGGTGAGGAGTTTTCTTGGCCTCGCTGGATTCTATAGGCGTTTTGTGAGAGATTTCAGCACCATTGCTGCACCTCTCAACGAGCTTACAAAGAAAGATGTGCCTTTTCTTTGGGGTACCGCACAGGAAGAAGCCTTCACGGTATTGAAAGATAAGTTGACACATGCTCCTTTACTCCAACTTCCTGATTTTAATAAGACTTTTGAGCTTGAATGTGATGCTAGTGGAATTGGATTAGGGGGTGTGTTATTACAAGATGGCAAACCTGTTGCATACTTTTCTGAAAAATTGAGTGGGCCTAGTCTGAATTATTCTACTTATGATAAAGAATTATATGCTCTTGTTCGGACTTTAGAAACATGGCAACATTATTTATGGCCCAAAGAATTTGTTATACATTCTGATCATGAATCATTGAAACATATTAAAAGTCAAGCTAAACTGAATCGTAGACATGCTAAATGGGTTGAATTCATTGAGACTTTCCCTTATGTCATTAAACACAAGAAGGGAAAAGAAAATGTTATTGCTGATGCTTTGTCTCGTCGCTATACTATGCTTTCACAACTTGACTTCAAAATATTTGGTTTGGAGACCATCAAAGATCAATATGTGCATGATGCTGATTTTAAAGATGTAATGCATAATTGTAAAGAAGGAAGAATGTGGAACAAGTTTGTTGTTAACGATGGATTTGTGTTTCGTGCTAACAAGCTATGCATTCCAGCAAGCTCCGTTCGTCTTTTGTTGTTGCAGGAGGCGCATGGAGGAGGATTAATGGGACACTTTGGCGTGAAGAAGACGGAGGACGTACTTGCTACACATTTCTATTGGCCAAAGATGAGACGGGATGTTGAGCGTTTTATTGCTCGATGCACTACATGTCAAAAAGCTAAGTCACGACTCAATCCTCATGGTTTATATATGCCTTTGCCTGTACCTAGTGTTCCTTGGGAGGATATATCTATGGACTTTGTTTTAGGTTTACCTCGAACAAAGAAGGGGAGGGATAGCATATTTGTTGTCGTGGATAGATTCTCGAAAATGGCACACTTTATACCATGTCATAAAAGCGATGATGCTGTTAATGTTGCTGATTTGTTCTTTCGTGAAATTATTCGCTTGCATGGTGTGCCAAATACTATTGTTTCAGATCGTGATACTAAATTTCTTAGCCACTTTTGGAGATGTTTATGGGCTAAGTTGGGGACTAAACTGCTTTTTAGTACTACTTGTCACCCCCAAACTGATGGACAAACTGAAGTAGTCAATAGAACGTTGTCTACTATGCTTAGGGATGTTTTGAAGAATAATAAGAAAATGTGGGAGGAATGCTTGCCTCATATTGAATTTGCTTATAATCGTTCATTGCATTCTACTAATAAGATGTGCCCTTTTGAAGTTGTGTATGGTTTCCTACCTCGTGCACCTATTGATTTGTTGCCTCTTCCATCTTCGGAGAAGGTTAATTTTGATGCTAAACAACGTGCTGAATTGATTTTAAAAATGCATGAGTTAACTAAGGAAAACATTGAGCGCATGAATGCTAAATATAAACTTGCTGGAGATAAGGGTAGAAAACATGTTGTGTTTGCACCTGGAGATCTTGTTTGGTTACATTTGCGTAAGGATAGATTTCCTGATTTGCGCAAATCAAAGTTAATGCCACGTGCTGATGGTCCCTTTAAGGTGTTAGAGAAAATAAATGATAATGCATATAAACTTGAGCTGCCTGCAGATTTTGGGGTTAGTCCCACTTTTAACATTGCAGATTTGAAGCCTTATTTGGGTGAGGAAGATGAACTTCCGTCGAGGACGACTTCATTTCAAGAAGGGGAGGATGATGAGGACATCAATACAATTGTTACACCCACAGCCCCTGCTGCTATACATACTGGACCAATTACTGGAGCTCGTGCACGCCAACTAAATTACCAGGTACTTTCGTTTCTTGGTAATGATTATAATGTTCATGAGAATATGATGCTGCCTAAATTGGATACATTTGTTTTGCTTACAAATGAAGGGCCTAGCTTGGAGAAGGATGAACATTGGAGCAAGAACAAGCATGGAGATGATGGCATGCGCAAGGGAAACAAGAACGGAGTTACAAGTGATGATTTCAGGACTTTGAAGCCACCATAATGGGTGCATGAAGCCTTGGACGAAATATACAAGATGCCACTTCATAAATTTCGTCCCGAGGCTATTTTAGGTGCTGCGTCACCTTATTATTGGGCCAGGCCCATGTAATTTCGAAATACATAAGTATAGGCTATTTTTAGAGTCCGTATGTGTGGGGAAACAAGAGATAAGGGTTGATTTCGGACCCCTCCACCAAGGGCCACGAAATTCCCCCCTCTTCCTCCATATATACAGCCCTTAGGGCATCGTTTAGACTTTGGGTTTTGTTTAGATTAAAAGTTCGCCATAGCTGCAACTTCGCGTACTTCGTTTGTGTTCAACGACCAGACAAAGGCGTCACAGAACCCCACCTTGATCAATAAAGCTTTCATCTTATATTCGCAATATCCAGATTGCAATCTTAGTTTCTTGCTTGTTCTTCGTTTGCTCGCAGGAAATAGACCTTCGTGGTCAGGTTGATCGTGCTCCGGCGTGGTCAATAACCTCTCGGAGTTGGTTTAGCGATTGCTAAGGCGCGACGTCCTCACACGTTCGTAGTCGGATCGTCAAAGTCGACTTCCACCAAAGCGAAATCCACCATCTCATCGAAAGACGGGACACCTTGGCCTCTATCATTGAATGTGATGCTAGTGGAATTGGATTAGGAGGTGTGTTATTACAAGATGGCAAACCTGTTGCATACTTTTCTGAAAAATTGAGTGGGCCTAGTCTGAATTATTCTACTTATGATAAAGAATTATATGCTCTTGTTCGGACTTTAGAAACATGGCAACATTATTTATGGCCCAAAGAATTTGTTATACATTCTGATCATGAATCTTTGAAACATATTAAAAGTCAAGCTAAACTGAATCGTAGACATGCTAAATGGGTTGAATTCATTGAGACTTTCCCTTATGTCATTAAACACAAGAAGGGAAAAGAAAATGTTATTGCTGATGCATTGTCTCGTCGCTATACTATGCTTTCACAACTTGACTTCAAAATATTTGGTTTGGAAACCATCAAAGATCAATATGTGCATGATGCTGATTTTAAAGATGTAATGCAGAATTGTAAAGAAGGAAGAATGTGGAACAAGTTTGTGGTTAACGATGGATTTGTGTTTCGTGCTAACAAGCTATGCATTCCAGCTAGCTCCGTTCGTCTTTTGTTGTTGCAGGAGGCGCATGGAGGGGGATTAATGGGACACTTTGGCGTGAAGAAGACGGAGGACGTACTTGCTACACATTTCTTTTGGCCAAAGATGAGACGTGATGTTGAGCGTTTTATTGCTCGCTGCACTACATGTCAAAAAGCTAAGTCACGACTCAATCCTCATGGTTTATATATGCCTTTGCCTGTACCTAGTGTTCCTTGGGAGGATATATCTATGGACTTTGTTTTAGGTTTACCTCGAACAAAGAAGGGGAGGGATAGCATATTTGTTGTCGTGGATAGATTCTCGAAAATGGCACACTTTATACCATGTCATAAAAGCGATGATGCTGTTAATGTTGCTGATTTGTTCTTTCGTGAAATTATTCGCTTGCATGGTGTGCCAAATACTATTGTTTCAGATCGTGATACTAAATTTCTTAGCCACTTTTGGAGATGTTTATGGGCTAAGTTGGGGACTAAACTGCTTTTTAGTACTACTTGTCACCCCCAAACTGATGGACAAACTGAAGTAGTCAATAGAACGTTGTCTATTATGCTTAGGGTTGTTTTCAAGAATAATAAGAAAATGTGGGAGGAATGCTTGCCTCATATTGAATTTGCTTATAATCGTTCATTGCATTCTACTACTAAGATGTGCCCTTTTGAAGTTGTGTATGGTTTCCTACCTCATGCACCTATTGATTTGTTGCCTCTTCCATCTTCGGAGAAGGTTAATTTTGATGCTAAACAACGTGCTGAATTGATTTTAAAAATGCATGAGTTAACTAAGGAAAACATTGAGCGCATGAATGCTAAATATAAACTTGCTGGAGATAAGGGTAGAAAACATGTTGTGTTTGCACCTGGAGATCTTGTTTGGTTACATTTGCGTAAGGATAGATTTCCTGATTTGCGCAAATCAAAGTTAATGCCACGTGCTGATGGTCCCTTTAAGGTGTTAGAGAAAATAAATGATAATGCATATAAACTTGAGCTGCCTGCAGATTTTGGGGTTAGTCCCACTTTTAACATTGCAGATTTGAAGCCTTATTTGGGTGAGGAAGATGAACTTCCGTCGAGGACGACTTCATTTCAAGAAGGGGAGGATGATGAGGACATCAATACAATTGTTACACCCACAGCCCCTGCTGCTATACATACTGGACCAATTACTAGAGCTCGTGCACGCCAACTAAATTACCAGGTACTTTCGTTTCTTGGTAATGATTCTAATGTTCATGAGAATATGAAGCTGCCTAAATTGGATACATTTGTTTTGCTTACAAATGAAGGGCCTAGCTTGGAGAAGGATGAACATTGGAGCAAGAACAAGCATGGAGATGATGGCATGCGCAAGGGGAACAAGAACGGAGTTACAAGTGATGATTTCAGGACTTTGAAGCCACCATAATGGGTGCATGAAGCCTTGGACGAAATATACAAGATGCCACTTCATAAATTTCGTCCCGAGGCTATTTTAGGTGCTGCGTCACCTTATTATTGGGCCAGGCCCATGTAATTTCGAAATACATAAGTATAGGCTATTTTTAGAGTCCGTATGTGTGGGGAAACAAGAGATAAGGGTTGATTTCGGACCCCTCCACCAAGGGCCACGAAATTCCCCCCTCTTCCTCCATATATACAGCCCTTAGGGCATCGTTTAGACTTTGGGTTTTGTTTAGATTAAAAGTTCGCCATAGCTACAACTTCGCGTACTTCGTTTGTGTTCAACGACCAGACAAAGGCGTCACAGAACCCCACCTTGATCAATAAAGCTTTCATCTTATATTCGCAATATCCAGATTGCAATCTTAGTTTCTTGCTTGTTCTTCGTTTGCTCGCAGGAAACAGCCCCTCGTGGTCAGGTTGATCGTGCTCCGGCGTGGTCAATAACCTCTCGGAGTTGGTTTAGCGATTGCTAAGGCGCGACGTCCTCGCACGTTCGTAGTCGGATCGTCAAAGTCGACTACCACCAAAGCGAAATCCACCATCTCATCGAAAGACGGGACACCTTTGCCTCTATCAAGTGGTATCAGATTTCCAGGTTGCTCGGTGAGATTTTACAGTTTTTTAGTAGTTTAGATCGAGTCTGTTCTTCATACCTATAGTCCACGAAAAAGCCACAAAAAAAAATTAGGGTTAGTTCATCATATCCGAACCAATCTGAGCCTTGCATAATCTTTTTAGGGTTTTGCTTTGTTGAATTTGCGGTTGCATCGTCGTGTCTAGTTGCTGGTCTTAGAGTCTAGTCTTTTAGAGTTTCGAGTTCTGGTCATAAGTTGTCACGCCGCCGCCGCACCATCATCATCGCCCCTGCCATCTACCACCACCGCACCGAATCCGTATCCATATACCACCACCAATCCGTGTCCATATACCACCACCGATCCATATCCATATACCACACTTTATACCATGTCATAAAAGCGATGATGCTGTTAATGTTGCTGATTTGTTCTTTCGTGAAATTATTCGCTTGCATGGTGTGCCAAATACTATTGTTTCAGATCGTGATACTAAATTTCTTAGCCACTTTTGGAGATGTTTATGGGCTAAGTTGGGGACTAAACTGCTTTTTAGTACTACTTGTCACCCCCAAACTGATGGACAAACTGAAGTAGTCAATAGAACGTTGTCTACTATGCTTAGGGCTGTTTTGAAGAATAATAAGAAAATGTGGGAGGAATGCTTGCCTCATATTGAATTTGCTTATAATCGTTCATTGCATTCTACTACTAAGATGAGCCCTTTTGAAGTTGTGTATGGTTTCCTACCTCGTGCACCTATTGATTTGTTGCCTCTTCCATCTTCGGAGAAGGTTAATTTTGATGCTAAACAACGTGCTGAATTGATTTTAAAAATGCATGAGTTAACTAAGGAAAACATTGAGCGCATGAATGCTAAATGTAAACTTGCTGGAGATAAGGGTAGAAAACATGTTGTGTTTGCACCTGGAGATCTTGTTTGGTTACATTTGCGTAAGGATAGATTTCCTGATTTGCGCAAATCAAAGTTAATGCCACGTGCTGATGGTCCCTTTAAGGTGTTAGAGAAAATAAATGATAATGCATATAAACTTGAGCTGCCTGCAAATTTTGGGGTTAGTCCCACTTTTAACATTGCAGATTTGAAGCCTTATTTGGGTGAGGAAGATGAACTTCCGTCGAGGACGACTTCATTTCAAGAAGGGGAGGATGATGAGGACATCAATACAATTGTTACACCCATAGCCCCTGCTGCTATACATACTGGACCAATTACTAGAGCTCATGCATGCCAACTAAATTACCAGGTACTTTCGTTTCTTGGTAATGATTCTAATGTTCATGAGAATATGATGCTGCCTAAATTGGATACATTTGTTTTGCTTACAAATGAAGGGCCTAGCTTGGAGAAGGATGAACATTGGAGCAAGAACAAGCATGGAGATGATGGCATGCGCAAGGGGAACAAGAACGGAGTTACAAGTGATGATTTCAGGACTTTGAAGCCACCATAATGGGTGCATGAAGCCTTGGACGAAATATACAAGATGCCACTTCATAAATTTCGTCCCGAGGCTATTTTAGGTGCTGCGTCACCTTATTATTGGGCCAGGCCCATGTAATTTCGAAATATATATGTATAGGCTATTTTTAGAGTCCGTATGTGTGGGGAAACAAGAGATAGGGTTGATTTCGGACCCCTCCACCAAGGGCCACGAAATTCCCCCCTCTTCCTCCATATATACAGCCCTTAGGGCATCGTTTAGACTTTGGGTTTTGTTTAGATTAAAAGTTCGCCATAGCTGCAACTTCGCGTACTTCGTTTGTGTTCAACGACCAGACAAAGGCGTCACAGAACCCCACCTTGATCAATAAAGCTTTCATCTTATATTCGCAATATCCAGATTGCAATCTTAGTTTCTTGCTTGTTCTTCGTTTGCTCGTAGGAAACAGACCCTCGTGGTCAGGTTGATCGTGCTCCGGCGTGGTCAATAACCTCTCGGAGTTGGTTTAGCGATTGCTAAGGCGCGACGTCCTCACACGTTCGTAGTCGGATCGTCAAAGTCGACTTCCACCAAAGCGATATCCATCATCTCATCGAAAGACGGGACACCTTTGCCTCTATCAAATAGGATGACGATAACGAATAGTAATATTATTAATGCCTCTAAAATCAACACACATACGTGATGTACCATCCTTTTTCGGCACTAGAATAATAGGAACAGCACAAGGACTAAGGGATTCGCGTATATAACCTTTGTCGAGAAGCTCTTGTACTTGACGCATAATCTCCTTCGTCTCCTCTGGATTGGTACGATATGGTGCACGGTTTCGCAGTGAAGCACCGGGAATTAAGTCAATCTGATGCTCAATCCCTCGAATAGGCGGTAATCCCGGTGGCACGTCTTGTCGAAAAACGTCAGCGAACTCCTGCAAAATGTTAGTGACAGCAGGAGGCAAAGAGGAAGGCACGTCCTCGAATGAAAACAATGCCTCTTTGCACACAAAAGCATAGCAAACAGATTTGCTGAAATCTAGCTCATCAATATCAGATTTGGTGGCAAATAAACATGCACTTTTCAATTTAATTTCAGAAGCAACACTAGATGGTTTATTATTAGGCTTCATTTGTTGCTCAAATTCTTTTGCCACAATCTGATTTTCACTCTTATTCTTCTCCTGTTTTGCTTTATTATCTCTATTAATATCATCTTTCAAAATGGAATCAGGAGTCATAGGAAGCAAAGTAATATTTTTATCCTTATGAACAAGAGTATAGTGATTGTTTCTACCATGGTGTACAGAATTTTTATCAAATTGCCATGGTCTACCAAGTAATAAGGAACATGCTTGCATAGGTACCACATCACAATCAACATAATCAGCATATGTAGAGATACTAAAATGCACACGAACAGTACGTGTTACCTTAACCTTGCCGCTGTTGTTGAACCATTGGATGTAGTAAGGATGGGGATGTGGTCTTGTGGTGAGAGAAAGCTTCTCCACCATCTCCATGCTAGCCAAGTTGTTGCAGCTCCCTCCGTCTATGATGACGCGCACAGAACGTTCCTTCACAACTCCCTTGGTATGGAACAAATTGTGCCTCTGATTTTGCTCAACTTGTGTGACCTGCACACTCAAAACACGTTGAGCAACTAAACATTCATACCTGTCAGCGTCTTCAGGAGCCATGTATTGCGTCTCATGATCAGAATCATCTCCACCATGTTCTTCACGTGTAATAAGAGCCAAAGTCTCCTCATCATAGTCACTAGCGGACTCATATCCACCATCCGCGGTAGCAATCATCACACGCGGAGATTTGCATTCTCTCGCATAATGACCTCCTCCCTTACAACGACGACAAATAATATCACTTGTGTGCCCTGTTGATGCCATGGAAGAAGAAGAACGCTGTGCAGGACCCGCAGGTGCGCTCTTGGAAGATAATGGTGGTTGTGCCTGTTTTCTTGTATCACGGTTGGAGGTGGCACCGGATGGAGGTGCTGGTGCAGTTGAAGTAGAAGATGCACGTGGTGTCCATGATGAAGGTCGGCCTGCAGAAAAGTTAGTTCGCCCCAATGCTTGTCGATCCTGCACTTCACGTTCAGCTTTACAAGCAAGATGGAATAAACGAGTGATATTAGTATACTCCTTATAGTCTAGAATGGTCTGAATCTCTCTATTTAATCCACCCAGAAAACGTGCAAGCATAGCTTCATTCTCCTCAACAATACCACATCTAATCATGCCAGTTTGTAATTCCTGATAATATTCTTATACAGAATTTTTCCCTTGTCTTAAACGCTGCAATTTTTGAAGCAATTCACGTTGATAATATGGTGGAACCCAACGCGTACGCATAGCAGTTTTCAAAGCAGCCCAAGTAGTTGGAATAGGATATAATCTACAATGTTCAGACCACCATACACATGCAAAACTAGTGAAAGCACAAACGGCAGCAGCAACTCGTCTCTCCTCAGGATATTGTAAACATGTAAATCGTTGTTCAGTTTCTAACTCCCAAGTAAGATATATATCAGGAACATATCTACCCTCAAATGGTGGAATATTCAATTTCAGTTTAGGAATATGGACATCATCTCGTACCTGAGGTGGTGGTGTAGGCCTACCATTACGAATATATACCTGAGGTCGACCTGCTGGTGGTGGTACAGGTGGCTGCATGTAGTGTTGATTTTGATCAACCTCATCCTCATAATCTCCCACATAATCATCCTCCTCCGCATTAGCAGCAGGAGCCACAGAAGTATCAACAGCAGCACCAACAGTTTGGCCAAACGCAAGAGGAACACGGCTTGCTCGGCGGAGGTCTGCTTCGCGACGTGGAGGTAGTCGTTGTTGTTGTTGTTGGAGAGGTGCGTTAGGTGCAGCGGGTGGTGGTGGTGGAAGACGCGCGAGCAATTCATTAAACTTGTTATCAAGCTTTGTTTCGAACGTCTTCTCAAGGCCAGTGATCTTCTCCATGGCCTCTTCAAAATTGTTCAGCACATCTTGCACCTGTTCAGTCATCATTTGCTGAAACTTATCATGAAGCTCCTTGTTCGATAAATTCTCCCAGTCAATCTCGTCGGCTTGTGATCCTGGCATGGTTAGCAGCAATAGAAACACACAAGAATATGATCCTACAGACTACTAAGAAGTGGTGGTGGTGTATCACAAATCCGTCAAGCAAATCTCAAATTCTTACCAGTTCTTACCCAGCAGCAGGCGGTGATCGGCAACCATTGTAGTCAAAAACTCTCAAAGCTTGGATAGAGCGATTACCAGGGAGAGTCAAACACACGACGTAGATGTATGTGGAGCTGGGAAGGCTTATAGTATGGTAGCAAAAAGGGTCAGCAATAATCAATTCAGAGATGCAAAGTTGAATAAACGCTCAACGACGGTACTGTGCTGGTCCTAGGCTAGACTGTGCTAGAGACGCGAGCCTAGAACACCAACAAAATCACGGCGCGGCACGTAAACAAGGGAAAAGCACACTCTGAATTTTTTTTTCGCTCTTTTTTTTGCGCTCTTTTTTTTTGCGCTGTTTTTTTTGCGAAAAATCACTATAATGGCGAGTGTCTCAAAACTCTTCTTAGCTCAAACTGACAGGATGGGCACGAAATTTGTTCGACCAATTTTTTTTTTGACTGCCCGGACCCAAAAACTGGAAACGGGTCAAAAAAAACTTCCTATAATGGCACCTGTCTCAAAACACTCAGAAACACCTAAAAATAGGATAGCCAGAAATTTTTTCGAAAAATGCGTTTTCGAAAAATTTTGGGCCTAAACGGAGCGTGGCTACCCGACTCTTTTTTTTTTCCAAAACCTACTCCGGCAAGGAAACACGAATCGGAATCTAGATGGATCCCGAAAACAAACCTAATAAGCAAGGAACTCGGATTGGTGGTGGATATATGGTGGTGGTATATGGCAGCGGTGGTAGTATATGGATATGGATCGGTGGTGGTATATGGATACAGATTCGGAGCGGTGGCGGATAAGCGGTGGTGGTAGATGGCAGGGGCGATGATGATGGTGCGGCGGCGGCGTGACAACTTATGACCAGAACTCGAAACTCTAAAAGACTAGACTCTAAGACCAGCAACTAGACACGACGATGCAACCGCAAATTCAACAAAGCAAAACCCTAAAAAGATTATGCAAGGCTCAGATTGGTTCGGATATGATGAACTAACCCTAATTTTTTTTGTGGCTTTTTCGTGGACTATAGGTATGAAGAACAGACTCGATCTAAACTACGAAAAACTGTAAAATCTCACCGAGCAACCTGGAAATCTGATACCACTTGATAGAGGCAAAGGTGTCCCGTCTTTCGATGAGATGGTGGATTTTGCTTTGGTGGAAGTCGACTTTGACGATCCGACTACGAACGTGCGAGGACGTCGCGCCTTAGCAATCGCTAAACCAACTCCGAGAGGTTATTGACCACGCCGGAGCACGATCAACCTGACCACGAGGGTCTGTTTCCTGCGAGCAAACGAAGAACAAGCAAGAAACTAAGATTGCAATCTGGATATTGCGAATATAAGATGAAAGCTTTATTGATCAAGGTGGGGTTCTGTGACGCCTTTGTCTGGTCGTTGAACACAAACGAAGTACGCGAAGTTGCAGCTATGGCAAACTTTTAATCTAAACAAAACCCCAAAGTCTAAACGATGCCCTAAGGGCTGTATATATGGAGGAAGAGGGGGGGAATTTCGTGGCCCTTGGTGGAGGGGTCCGAAATCAACCCTATCTCTTGTTTCCCCACATACGGACTCTAAAAATAGCCTATACTTATGTATTTCGAAATTACATGGGCCTGGCCCAATAATAAGGTGACGCAGCACCTAAAATAGCCTCGGGACGAAATTTATGAAGTGGCATCTTGTATATTTCGTCCAAGGCTTCATGCACCCATTATGGTGGCTTCAAAGTCCTGAAATCATCACTTGTAACTCCGTTCTTGTTCCCCTTGCGCATGCCATCATCTCCATGCTTGTTCTTGCTCCAATGTTCATCCTTCTCCAAGCTAGGCCCTTCATTTGTAAGCAAAACAAATGTATCCAATTTAGGCAGCATCATATTCTCATGAACATTAGAATCATTACCAAGAAACGAAAGTACCTGGTAATTTAGTTGGCGTGCACGAGCTCTAGTAATTGGTCCAGTATGTATAGCAGCAGGGGCTGTGGGTGTAACAATTGTATTTATGTCCTCATCACACTAGATGGTTTATTATTAGGTTTCATTTGTTGCTCAAATTCTTTTGCCACAATCTTATTTTCACTCTTATTCGTCTCCTGTTTTGCTTTATTAGCTCTATTAATATCATCTTTCAAAATGGAATCAGGAGTCATAGGAAGCAAAGTAATATTTTTATCCTTATGAACAAGAGTATAGTGATTGTTTCTACCATGGTGTACAGAATTTTTATCAAATTGCCATGGTCTACCAAGTAATAAGGAACATGCTTGCATAGGTACCACATCACAATCAACATAATCAGCATATGTAGAGATACTAAAATGCACACGAACAGTACGTGTTACCTTAACCTTGCCTCTGTTGTTGAACCATTGGATGTAGTAAGGATGTGGATGTGGTCTTGTGGTGAGAGAAAGCTTCTCCACCATCTCCATGCTAGCCAAGTTGTTGCAGCTCCCTCCGTCTATTATGACGCGCACAGAACGTTCCTTCACAACTCCCTTGGTATGGAACAAATTGTGCCTCTGATTTTGCTCAGCTTGTGTGACCTGCACACTCAAAACACGTTGAGCAACTAAACATTCATACCTGTCAGCGTCTTCAGGAGCCATGTATTGCGTCTCATAATCAGAATCATCTCCACCATGTTCTTCACGTGTAATAAGAGCCAAAGTCTCCTCATCATAGTCACTAGCGGACTCATATCCACCATCCGCGGTAGCAATCATCACACGCGGAGATTTGCATTCTCTCGCATAATGACCTCCTCCCTTACAACGACGACAAATAATATCACTTGTGTGCCCTGTTGATGCCATGGAAGAAGAAGAACTCTGTGCAGGCCCAGCAGGTGCGCTCTTGGCAGATAATGGTGGTTGTGCCTGTTTTCTTGTATCACGACTGGAGGAGGCACCTAATTGAGGTGCTGGTGCAGTTGAAGTAGAAGATGCACGCGGTGTCCATGATGAAGGTCGGCCTGCAGAAAAGTTAGTTCGCGCCAATGCTTGTCGATCCTGCACTTCACGTTCAGCTTTACAAGCAAGATGGAATAAACGAGTGATATTAGTATACTCCTTATAGTCTAGAATGGTCTGAATCTCTCTATTTAATCCACCCAGAAAACGTGCAAGCATAGCTTCATTCTCCTCAACAATACCACATCTAATCATGCCAGTTTGTAATTCCTGATAATATTCTTCTACAGAATTTTTTCCTTGTCTTAAGCGCTGTAATTTTTGAAGCAATTCACGTTGATAATATGGTGGAACCCAACGAGTACGCATAGCAGTTTTCAAAGCAGCCCAAGTAGTTGGAATAGGATATAATCTACAATGTTCAGACCACCATACACATGTAAAACTAGTGAAAGCACAAACAGCAGCAGCAACTCGTCTCTCCTCAGGATATTGTAAACATGTAAATCGTTGTTCAGTTTCTAACTCCCAAGTAAGATATATATCAGGAACATATCTACCCTCAAATGGTGGAATATTCAATTTCAGTTTAGGAATATGGACATCATCTCGTACCTGAGGTGGTGGTGCGGGCCTACCATTACGAATATATACCTGAGGTCGACCTGGTGGTGGTGGTGCTGGTGGCTGCACGTAGTTCGGATTTTGATCAACCTCATCCTCATAATCTCCCACATAATCATCATCCTCCTGGGTACCAGCAGCAGCAGTAGCAGGAGCCAAAGAAGCACCAACAGCAGTAGCAGCGGCACCAGAATGTTGTCCTGGCTCAATAGGAACACGATGTGCTCGTCCATACTGATTCGGAAGGGGGCGTAGTTGTTGTTGTTGCAGAGGTGCGACAGGTGCAGCCGGTGGTGGAAGACGCGCAAGCAGTTCATTAAATCTGTTATCGAGCTTTGTTTCGAACGTCTTCTCAAGGCCAGTAATCTTCTCCATGGCCTCTTCAAAATTATTCAGCACATCTTGCACCTCTTCAGTCATCATGTGCTGAAACTTATCATGAAGCTCCGTGTTCGATAAATTCTCCCAGTCAATCTCGTCGGCTTGTGATCCTGGCATGGTTAGCAGCAATAGAAACACACAAGAATATGATCCTACAGACTACGAACAAGTGGTGGTGGTGGGTGTCACAAATCCGTCAAGCAAACCTCAAATTCTTACCAGTTCTTACCCAGCAGAAGGTGGTGATCGGCAACCGTTGTAGTCAAAACTCTCAAAGCTTAGATAGAGCGATTACCAGGGAGAGTCAAACGCACGACGTAGATGTATGTGGAGCTGGGAAGGCTTATAATATGGTAGCAAAAAGGGTCAGCAATAATCAATTCAGAGATGCAAAGTTGAATAAACGCTCAACGACGGTACTGTGCAGGTCCTAGGCTAGACTGTGCTAGAGACGCGAGCCTAGAACACCAACAAAATCACGGCGCGGCACGTAAACAAGGGAAAAGCACACTCTGAATTTTTTTTTCGCTCTTTTTTTTGCGCTCTTTTTTTTTGCTCTCCTTTTTTTTGCGAAAAATCACTATAATGGCGAGTGTCTCAAAACTCTTCCTAGCTCAAACGGACAGGATGGGCACGAAATTTTTTCGACCAATTTTTTTTTTTCAACTGCCCGGACCCAAAAACTGGAAACGAGTCAAAAAAAACTTCCTATAATGGCACCTGTCTCAAAACACTCAGAAACACCTAAAAATAGGATAGCCAGAATTTTTTTCGAAAAATGCGTTTTCGAAAAATTTTGGGCCTAAACGGAGCGTGGCTACCCGACTCTTTTTTTTTCCGAAACCTACTGTGGCAAGGAAACACGAATCGGAATCTAGATGGATCTCGAAAACAAACCTAATATGCAAGGAACTCAGATTGGTGGTGGATATATGGTGGTGGTATATGGCAGCGGTGGTGGTAGCGGTGGTACTATATGGATATGGATCGATGGTGGTATATGGACACGGATTGGTGGCGGTATATGGATACGGATTCGGAGCGGTGGCGGATAAACGGTGGTGGTAGATGGCAGGGGCGATGATGATGGTGCGGCGGCGGCGTGACAACTTATGACCAGAACTCGAAACTCTAAAAGACTAGACTCTAAGACCAGCAACTAGACACGACGATGCAACCGCAAATTCAACAAAGCAAAACCCTAAAAAGATTATGCAAAGGCTCAGATTGGTTCGGATATGATGAACTAACCCTAATTTTTTTTGTGGCTTTTTCGTGGACTGTAGGTATGAAGAACAGACTCGATCTAAACTACGAAAAACTGTAAAATCTCACCGAGCAACCTGGAAATCTGATATCACTTGATAGAGGCAGAGGTGTCTCGTCTTTCGATGAGATGATGGATTTCTCTTTGGTGGAAGTCGACTTTGACGATCCGACTACGAACGTGCGAGGACGTCGCGCCTTAGCAATCGCTAAACCAACTCCGAGAGGTTATTGACCACGCCGGAGCACGATCAACCTGACCACGAGGGTCTGTTTCCTGCGAGCAAACGAAGAACAAGCAAGAAACTGAGATTGCAATCTGGATATTGCGAATATAAGATGAAAGCTTTATTGATCAAGGTGGGGTTCTGTGACGCCTTTGTCTGGTCGTTGAACACAAACGAAGTACGCGAAGTTGCAGCTATGGCGAACTTTTAATCTAAACAAAACCCAAAGTCTAAACGATGCCCTAAGGGCTGTATATATGGAGGAAGAGGGGGGAATTTCGTGGCCCTTGGTGGAGGGGTCCGAAATCAACCCTATCTCTTGTTTCCCCACACATACGGACTCTAAAAATAGCCTATACTTATGTATTTCGAAATTACATGGGCCTGGCCCAATAATAAGGTGACGCAGCACCTAAAATAGCCTCGGGACGAAATTTATGAAGTGGCATCTTGTATAATTCGTCCAAGGCTTCATGCACCCATTATGGTGGCTTCAAAGTCCTGGAATCATCACTTGTAACTCCGTTCTTGTTTCCCTTGCGCATGCCATCATCTCCATGCTTGTTCTTGCTCCAATGTTCATCCTTCTCCAAGCTAGGCCCTTCATTTGTAAGCAAAACAAATGTATCCAATTTAGGCAGCATCATATTCTCATGAACATTAGAATCATTACCAAGAAACGAAAGTACCTGTGATAGAGGCAAAGGTGTCCCGTCTTTCGATGAGATGGTGGATTTCGCTTTGGTGGAAGTCGACTTTGACGATCCGACTACGAACGTGCGAGGACGTCGCGCCTTAGCAATCGCTAAACCAACTCCGAGAGGTTATTGACCACGCCGGAGCACGATCAACCTGACCACGAGGGTCTGTTTCCTGCGAGCAAACGAAGAACAAGCAAGAAACTAAGATTGCAATCTGGATATTGCGAATATAAGATGAAAGCTTTATTGATCAAGGTGGGGTTCTGTGACGCCTTTGTCTGGTCGTTGAACACAAACGAAGTACGCGAAGTTGCAGCTATGGCGAACTTTTAATCTAAACAAAACCCAAAGTCTAAACGATGCCCTAAGGGCTGTATATATGGAGGAAGAGGGCGGAATTTCGTGGCCCTTGGTGGAGGGGTCCGAAATCAACCCTATCTCTTGTTTCCCCACACATACGGACTCTAAAAATAGCCTATACTTATGTATTTCGAAATTACATGGGCCTGGCCCAATAATAAGGTGACGCAGCACCTAAAATAGCCTCGGGACGAAATTTATGAAGTGGCATCTTGTATATTTCGTCCAAGGCTTCATGCACCCATTATGGTGGCTTCAAAGTCCTGAAATCATCACTTGTAACTCCGTTCTTGTTCCCCTTGCGCATGCCATCATCTCCATGCTTGTTCTTGCTCCAATGTTCATCCTTCTCCAAGCTAGGCCCTTCATTTGTAAGCAAAACAAATGTATCCAATTTAGGCAGCATCATATTCTCATGAACATTAGAATCATTACCAAGAAACGAAAGTACCTGGTAATTTAGTTGGTGTGCGCGAGCTCTAGTAATTGGTCCAGTATGTATAGCAGCAGGGCCTGTGGGTGTAACAATGGTATTGATGTCCTCATCATCCTCCCCTTCTTGAAATGAAGTCGTCCTCGACGGAAACTCATCTTCCTCACCCAAATAAGGCTTCAAATCTGCAATGTTAAAAGTGGGACTAACCCCAAAATCTGCAGGCAGCTCAAGTTTATATGCATTATCATTTATTTTCTCTAACACCTTAAAGGGACCATCAGCCCGTGGCATGAGCTTTGATTTGCGCAAATCAGGAAATCTATCCTTACACAAATGTAACCAAACAAGATCTCCAGGTGCAAACACAACATGTTTTCTACCCTTATCTCCAGCAAGTTTATATTTGGCATTCATACGCTCAATGTTTTCCTTAGTTAACTCATGCATTTTTAAAATCAATTCAGCACGTTGTTTAGCATCAAAATTAACCTTCTCCGAAGATGGAAGAGGCAACAAATCAATAGGTGCACGAGGTAGGAAACCATACACAACTTCAAAAGGGCACATCTTAGTAGTAGAATGCAATGAACGATTATAAGCAAATTCAATATGAGGCAAGCATTCCTCCCACATTTTCTTATTACTCTTCAAAACAGCCCTAAGCATAGTAGACAACGTTCTATTGACTACTTCAGTTTGTCCATCAGTTTGGGGGTGACAAGTAGTACTAAAAAGCAGTTTAGTCCCCAACTTAGCCCATAAACATCTCCAAAAGTGGCTAAGAAATTTAGTATCACGATCTGAAACAATAGTATTTGGCACACCATGCAAGCGAATAATTTCACGAAAGAACAAATCAGCAACATTAACAGCATCATCGCTTTTATGACATGGTATAAAGTGTGGTATATGGATATGGATCGGTGGTGGTATATGGACACGGATTGGTGGTGGTATATGGATACGGATTCGGTGCGGTGGTGGTAGATGGCAGGGGCGATGATGATGGTGCGGCGGCGGCGTGACAACTTATGACCAGAACTCGAAACTCTAAAAGACTAGACTCTAAGACCAGCAACTAGACACGACGATGCAACCGCAAATTCAACAAAGCAAAACCCTAAAAAGATTATGCAAGGCTCAGATTGGTTCGGATATGATGAACTAACCCTAATTTTTTTTTGTGGCTTTTTCGTGGACTATAGGTATGAAGAACAGACTCGATCTAAACTACTAAAAAACTGTAAAATCTCACCGAGCAACCTGGAAATCTGATACCACTTGATAGAGGCAAAGGTGTCCCGTCTTTCGATGAGATGTGGATTTCGCTTTGGTGGAAGTCGACTTTGACGATCCGACTACGAACGTGCGAGGACGTCGCGCCTTAGCAATCGCTAAACCAACTCCGAGAGGTTATTGACCACGCCGGAGCACGATCAACCTGACCACGAGGGTCTGTTTCCTGCGAGCAAACGAAGAACAAGCAAGAAACTAAGATTGCAATCTGGATATTGCGAATATAAGATGAAAGCTTTATTGATCAAGGTGGGGTTCTGTGACGCCTTTGTCTGGTCGTTGAACACAAACGAAGTACGCGAAGTTGCAGCTATGGCGAACTTTTAATCTAAACAAAACCCAAAGGCTAAACGATGCCCTAAGGGCTGTATATATGGAGGAAGAGGGGGGAATTTCGTGGCCCTTGGTGGAGGGGTCCGAAATCAACCCTATCTCTTGTTTCCCCACACATACGGACTCTAAAAATAGCCTATACTTATGTATTTCGAAATTACATGGGCCTGGCCCAATAATAAGGTGACGCAGCACCTAAAATAGCCTCGGGACGAAATTTATGAAGTGGCATCTTGTATATTTCGTCCAAGGCTTCATACACCCATTATGGTGGCTTCAAAGTCCTGAAATCATCACTTGTAACTCCGTTCTTGTTCCCCTTGCGCATGCCATCATCTCCATGCTTGTTCTTGCTCCAATGTTCATCCTTCTCCAAGCTAGGCCCTTCATTTGTAAGCAAAACAAATGTATCCAATTTAGGCAGCATCATATTCTCATGAACATTAGAATCATTACCAAGAAACGAAAGTACCTGGTAATTTAGTTGGCGTGCGCGAGCTCTAGTAATTGGTCCAGTATGTATAGCAGCAGGGCCTGTGGGTGTAACAATGGTATTGATGTCCTCATCTTCCTAGAGCGGCGCAAGAAGGGGCCCAGGGCGCGAGCATGCACGAGCGCTAGGTACTGGTGTATCAGGGGCATCCTCGTTGTGGTCAACACACAGGAGCGGCAGTGGCTCATGGCAAAGGCGGAGTCCTCGCGGCCGATGCAGAGGACACAGGGCATTGGCAGCAGGTCGACACTGCGGGGGCTTCCGGCGGCGGTGGCGGCGCTTGGCGTGAGGAGGTGCGGGGAAGGCCGAGATGGTCCCGATCTGGGCGGACCCCAGGCGGAGGAGCGGTTCTCGGTGGCGGCTTGAACATCGGACGGCCATGGTGCGGGACTTGGCGGGGCGGCGAAGGTGTAGGGTGGGAAGCGGGACTTGGCGCGGCAGCGGATGCAGGAGATAGTGGCATTGGGACCTCGAGGCCGAGCTCAGGCCATGGCTTCCATGGCTCCTGCACGGGGACATAACAGAGAGTTGAGAGAATCGAGAGAGAGCGAGAAAGAGAAGGTGGTGGGTGATGAGGACATGACTACCTTGGATATGACCAAAAATATTGCATATATGCATATTTGTCAAGTGATTTCTAGTGCAAACTATTCAATAATCTATTTATGTTATCCAGAACAAAAATACTTCACACACTTTTGTGTTTTGTCTAATTGCAGGTGTATGGGACATTTGTACAATCCACATATGAAGATAAGGAAGAAAGAGATGTTTATTTGCTGTCCAAAAAGTTCTCTCACGTCACTTTTGGCCCAAGAGAAGATAGAGTCCAAGTCTCTCATGTTCTGGATTCAGATTCGGACTGCACAGACACACCTGACTCAAAACGTACACAAGTTTTTCATACGGACTCCGAATTGGGTGATTCTTTTTTTGTTGGAAACTAGATTTCGTGCACTTTCCAACCCAATTGGAATCACCTTCAAATTCGTCCGGAGCGTTGAGTTGTGGACGAAACAATCTGATGCTGCAGCAGAATCCGAGTCAAACTACAAGTCCAAAAGTGTTACATCACCTCCACATGGGCCCATTGGCCTTCTACGATCTAGATTTAGTTTTAGGCTGCCTTGGGACGTCCTCCCACCTCCTTGGCCGCCACCCCTTGCTCCTATATAAGTAGATCCATCTAGTAGCTTTTCCTTGGGATTTGTTTAGTTAAAAGTTAGCAATTGCAACTTCGTGTACTTCGTTTGTGTCCAACGACCAGACCAAGACCGCTTACGGATCCCCACCATTATCAATACCTCATATATATTTGCAATATTCAGATTGCTTTATCATATTCTTGCTCGTTCTTCGTTGCTCGCAGGAAACAGACCCTCGTGGTCAGGTTGATCGTGCTCCGGCGTGGGCAATAACCTCTCGGAGTTGGTTTAGCGATTGCTAAGGCGCGACGTCCTCGCACGTTCGTAGTCGGATCGTCAAAGTCGACTTCCACCAAAGCGAAATCCACCATCTCATCGAAAGACGGGACACCTTTGCCTCTATCAACTTGACTTCAAAATATTTGGTTTGGAGACCATCAAAGATCAATATGTGCATGATGCTGATTTTAAAGATGTAATGCAGAATTGTAAAGAAGGAAGAATGTGGAACAAGTTTGTTGTTAACGATGGATTTGTGTTTCGTGCTAACAAGCTATGCATTCCAGCTAGCTCCGTTCGTCTTTTGTTGTTGCAGGAGGCGCATGGAGGAGGATTAATGGGACACTTTGGCGTGAAGAAGACAGAGGACGTACTTGCTACACATTTCTTTTGGCCAAAGATGAGACCGGATGTTGAGCGTTTTATTGCTCGCTGCACTACATGTCAAAAAGCTAAGTCACGACTCAATCCTCATGGTTTATATATGCCTTTGCCTGTACCTAGTGTTCCTTGGGAGGATATATCTATGGACATTGTTTTAGGTTTACCTCGAACAAAGAAGGGGAGGGATAGCATATTTGTTGTCGTGGATAGATTCTCGAAAATGGCACACTTTATACCATGTCATAAAAGCGATGATGCTGTTAATGTTGCTGATTTGTTCTTTCGTGAAATTATTCGCTTGCATGGTGTGCCAAATACTATTGTTTCAGATCGTGATACTAAATTTCTTAGCCACTTTTGGAGATGTTTATGGGCTAAGTTGGGGACTAAACTGCTTTTTAGTACTACTTGTCACCCCCAAACTGATGGACAAACTGAAGTAGTCAATAGAACGTTGTCTACTATGCTTAGGGCTGTTTTGAAGAATAATTAGAAAATGTGGGAGGAATGCTTGCCTCATATTGAATTTGCTTATAATCGTTCATTGCATTCTACTACTAAGATGTGCCCTTTTGAAGTTGTGTATGGTTTCCTACCTCATGCACCTATTGATTTGTTGCCTCTTCCATCTTCGGAGAAGGTTAATTTTGATGCTAAACAACGTGCTGAATTGATTTTAAAAATGCATGAGTTAACTAAGGAAAACATTGAGCGCATGAATGCTAAATATAAACTTGCTGGAGATAAGGGTAGAAAACATGTTGTGTTTGCACCTGGAGATCTTGTTTGGTTACATTTGCGTAAGGATAGATTTCCTGATTTGCGCAAATCAAAGTTAATGCCACGTGCTGATGGTCCCTTTAAGGTGTTAGAGAAAATAAATGATAATGCATATAAACTTGAGCTGCCTGCAGATTTTGGGGTTAGTCCCACTTTTAACATTGCAGATTTGAAGCCTTATTTGGGTGAGGAAGATGAACTTCCGTCGAGGACGACTTCATTTCAAGAAGGGGAGGATGATGAGGACATCAATACAATTGTTACACCCACAGCCCCTGCTGCTATACATACTGGACCAATTACTAGAGCTCGTGCACGCCAACTAAATTACCAGGTACTTTCGTTTCTTGGTAGTGATTCTAATGTTCATGAGAATATGATGCTGCCTAAATTGGATACATTTGTTTTGCTTACAAATGAAGGGCCTAGCTTGGAGAAGGATGAACATTGGAGCAAGAACAAGCATGGAGATGATGGCATGCGCAAGGGAAACAAGAACGGAGTTACAAGTGATGATTTCAGGACTTTGAAGCCACCATAATGGGTGCATGAAGCCTTGGACGAAATATACAAGATGCCACTTCATAAATTTCGTCCCGAGGCTATTTCAGGTGCTGCGTCACCTTATTATTGGGCCAGGCCCATGTAATTTCGAAATACATAAGTATAGGCTATTTTTAGAGTCCGTATGTGTGGGGAAACAAGAGATAGGGTTGATTTCGGACCCCTCCACCAAGGGCCACGAAATTCCCCCCTCTTCCTCCATATATACAGCCCTTAGGGCATCGTTTAGACTTTGGGCTTTGTTTAGATTAAAAGTTCGCCATAGCTGCAACTTCGCGTACTTCGTTTGTGTTCAACGACCAGACAAAGGCGTCACAGAACCCCACCTTGATCAATAAAGCTTTCATCTTATATTCGCAATATCCAGATTGCAATCTTAGTTTCTTGCTTGTTCTTCGTTTGCTCGCAGGAAACAGACCCTCGTGGTCAGGTTGATCGTGCTCCGGCGTGGTCAATAACCTCTCGGAGTTGGTTTAGCGATTGCTAAGGCGCGACGTCCTCGCACGTTCGTAGTCGGATCGTCAAAGTCGACTTCCACCAAAGCGAAATCCACCATCTCATCGAAAGACGGGACACCTTTGCCTCTATCACTACATGTCAAAAAGCTAAGTCACGACTCAATCCTCATGGTTTATATATGCCTTTGCCTGTACCTAGTGTTCCTTGGGAGGATATATCTATGGACTTTGTTTTAGGTTTACCTCGAACAAAGAAGGGGAGGGATAGCATATTTGTTGTCGTGGATAGATTCTCGAAAATGGCACACTTTATACCATGTCATAAAAGCGATGATGCTGTTAATGTTGCTGATTTGTTCTTTCGTGAAATTATTCGCTTGCATGGTGTGCCAAATACTATTGTTTCAGATCGTGATACTAGATTTCTTAGCCACTTTTGGAGATGTTTATGGGCTAAGTTGGGGACTAAACTGCTTTTTAGTACTACTTGTCACCCCCAAACTGATGGACAAACTGAAGTAGTCAATAGAACGTTGTCTACTATGCTTAGGGCTGTTTTGAAGAATAATAAGAAAATGTGGGAGGAATGCTTGCCTCATATTGAATTTGCTTATAATCGTTCATTGCATTCTACTACTAAGATGTGCCCTTTTGAAGTTGTGTATGGTTTCCTACCTCGTGCACCTATTGATTTGTTGCCTCTTCCATCTTCGGAGAAGGTTAATTTTGATGCTAAACAACGTGCTGAATTGACTTTAAAAATGCATGAGTTAACTAAGGAAAACATTGAGCGTATGAATGCTAAATATAAACTTGCTGGAGATAAGGGTAGAAAACATGTTGTGTTTGCACCTGGAGATCTTGTTTGGTTACATTTGCGTAAGGATAGATTTCCTGATTTGCGCAAATCAAAGTTAATGCCACGTGCTGATGGTCCCTTTAAGGTGTTAGAGAAAATAAATGATAATGCATATAAACTTGAGCTGCCTGCAGATTTTGGGGTTAGTCCCACTTTTAACATTGCAGATTTGAAGCCTTATTTGGGTGAGGAAGATGAACTTCCGTCGAGGACGACTTCATTTCAAGAAGGGGAGGATGATGAGGACATCAATACAATTGTTACACCCACAACCCCTGCTGCTATACATACTGGACCAATTACTAGAGCTCGTGCACGCCAACTAAATTACCAGGTACTTCCGTTTCTTGGTAATGATTCTAATGTTCATGAGAATATGATGCTGCCTAAATTGGATACATTTGTTTTGCTTACAAATGAAGGGCCTAGCTTGGAGAAGGATGAACATTGGAGCAAGAACAAGCATGGAGATGATGGCATGCGCAAGGGGAACAAGAACGGAGTTACAAGTGATGATTTCAGGACTTTGAAGCCACCATAATGGGTGCATGAAGCCTTGGACGAAATATACAAGATGCCACTTCATAAATTTCGTCCCGAGGCTATTTTAGGTGCTGCGTCACCTTATTATTGGGCCAGGCCCATGTAATTTCGAAATACATAAGTATAGGCTATTCTTAGAGTCCGTATGTGTGGGGAAACAAGAGATAGGGTTGATTTCGGACCCCTCCACCAAGGGCCACGAAATTCCCCCCTCTTCCTCCATATATACAGCCCTTAGGGCATCGTTTAGACTTTGGGATTTGTTTAGTTAAAAGTTAGCCATTGCAACTTCGTGTGCTTCGTTTGTGTCCAACGACCAGACCAAGACCACTTTTCGGATCCCCACCATTATCAATACTTCATACATATTCGCGATATTCAGATTGCTTTTATCATATTCTTGCTTGTTCTTCGATTGCTTGCAGGAATAGACCTTCGTGGTCAGGTTGATCGTGCTCCGGCATGGTCAATAACCTCTCGGAGTTGGTTTAGCGATTGCTAAGGCACAACGTCGTTGCACGTTTGTAGTCGGATCGTCAAAGTCGTCTCCACCAAATCGATAGTTATCATCTCATCGAAAGATCGGGACACCCCGCCTCTGCCACGAGTGATATTAGTATACTCCTTATAGTCTAGAATGGTTTGAATCTCTCTATTTAATCCACCCAGAAAACGTGCAAGCATAGCTTCATTCTCCTCAACAATACCACATCTAATCATGCCAGTTTGTAATTCCTGATAATATTCTTCTACATAATTTTTTCCTTGTCTTAAGCGCTGTAATTTTTGAAGCAATTCACGTTGATAATATGGTGGAACCCAACGAGTACGCATAGCAGTTTTGAAAGCAGCCCAAGTAGCGGGAATAGGATATAATCTACAATGTTCAGACCACCATACACATGCAAAACTAGTGAAAGCACAAACAGCAGCAGCAACTCGTCTCTCCTCAGGATATTGTAAACATGTAAATCGTTGTTCAGTTTCTAACTCCCAAGTAAGATATATATCAGGAACATATCTACCCTCAAATGGTGGAATATTCAATTTCAGTTTAGGAATATGGACATCATCTCGTACCTGAGGTGGTGGTGCGGGCCTACCATTACGAATATATACCTGAGGTCGACCTGGTGATGGTGGTGCTGGTGGCTGCACGTAGTTCGGATTTTGATCAACCTCATCCTCATAATCTCCCACATAATCATCATCCTCCTGGGTACCAGCAGCAGCAGTAGCAGTAGCCAAAGAAGCACCAACAGCAGTAACAGCGGCACCAGAATTTTGTCCTGGCACAATAGGAACACGCTGTGCTCGTCCATACTGATTCGGAAGGGGGCGTAGTTGTTGTTGTTGCAGAGGTGCGACAGGTGCAGCCGGTGGTGGAAGACGCGCAAGCAGTTCATTAAATCTGTTATCGAGCTTTGTTTCGAACGTCTTCTCAAGGCCAGTGATCTTCTCCATGGCCTCTTCAAAATTGTTCAGCACATCTTGTACCTGTTCAGTCATCATTTGCTGAAACTTATCATGAAGCTCCTTGTTCGATAAGTTCTCCCAGTCAATCTCGTCGGCTTGTGATCCTGGCATTGTTAGCAGCAATAGAAACACACAAGAATATGATCCTACAGACTACTAAGAAGTGGTGGTGGTGTATCACAAATCCGTCAAGCAAATCTCAAATTCTTACCAGTTCTTACCCATCAGCAGGCGGTGATCGGCAACCGTTGCAGTCAAAAACTCTCAAAGCTTGGATAGAGCGATTACTAGGGAGAGTCAAACACACGACATAGATGTATGTGGAGCTGGGAAGGCTTATAGTATGGTAGCAAAAAGGGTCAGCAATAATCAATTCAGAGATGCAAAGTTGAATAAACGCTCAACGACGGTACTGTGCTGGTCCTAGGCTAGACTGTGCTAGAGACGCGAGCCTAGAACACCAACAAAATCACGGCGCGGCACGTAAACAAGGGAAAAGCACACTCTGAATTTTTTTTCGCTCTATTTTTTTTGCGCTCTTTTTTTTTGCGCTGCTTTTTTTTTGCGAAAAATCACTATAATGGCGAGTGTCTCAAAACTCTTCCTAGGTCAAACTGACAGGATGGGCACGGAATTTTTTTTTTCGACCAAATTTTTTTTCGACTGCCCGGACCCAAAAACTGGAAACAGGTCAAAAAAAACTTCCTATAATGGCACCTGTCTCAAAACACTCAGAAACACCTAAAAATAGGATAGCCAGAAATTTTTTCGAAAAATGTGTTTTCGAAAAATTTTGGGCCTAAACGGAGCGTGGCTACCCGACTCTTTTTTTTCCGAAACCTACTCCGGGAAGGAAACACGAATCGGAATCTAGATGGATCCCAAAAACAAACCTAATAAGCAAGGAACTCAGATTGGTGGTGGATATATGGTGGTGGTATATGGCAGCGGTGGTGGTAGCGGTGGTAGTATATGGATATGGATCGGTGGTGGTATATGGACACGGATTGGTGGTGGTATATGGATACGGATTCGGAGCGGTGGTGGATAAGCGGTGGTGGTAGATGGCAGGGGCGATGATGATGGTGCGGCGGCGGCGTGACAACTTATGACCAGAACTCGAAACTCTAAAAGACTAGACTCTAAGACCAGCAACTAGACACGACGATGCAACCGCAAATTCAACAAAGCAAAACCCTAAAAAGATTATGCAAAGGCTCAGATTGGTTCGGATATGATGAACTAACCCTAATTTTTTTTGTGGCTTTTTCGTGGACTGTAGGTATGAAGAACAGACTCGATCTAAACTAGGAAAAACTGTAAAATCTCACCGAGCAACCTGGAAATCTGATACCACTTGATAGAGGCGGAGGTGTCCCGTCTTTCGATGAGATGATGGATTTCGCTTTGGTGGAAGTCGACTTTGACGATCCGACTACGAACGTGCGAGGACGACGCGCCTTAGCAATCGCTAAACCAACTCCGAGAGGTTATTGACCACGCCGGAGCACGATCAACCTGACCACGAGGGTCTGTTTCCTGCGAGCAAACGAAGAACAAGCAAGAAACTGAGATTGCAATCTGGATATTGCGAATATAAGATGAAAGCTTTATTGATCAAGGTGGGGTTCTGTGACGCCTTTGTCTGGTCGTTGAACACAAACGAAATACGCGAAGTTGCAGCTATGGCGAACTTTTAATCTAAACAAAACCCAAAGTCTAAACGATGCCCTAAGGGCTGTATATATGGAGGAAGAGGGGGGAGTTTCGTGGCCCTTGGTGGAGGGGTCCGAAATCAACCCTATCTCTTGTTTCCCCACACATACGGACTCTAAAAATAGCCTATACTTATGTATTTCGAAATTACATGGGCCTGGCCCAATAATAAGGTGACGCAGCACCTAAAATAGCCTCGGGACGAAATTTCTGAAGTGGCATCCTGTATATTTCGTCCAAGGCTTCATGCACCCATTATGCTGGCTTCAAAGTCCTGAAATCATCACTTGTAACTCCGTTCTTGTTCCCCTTGCGCATGCCATCATCTCCATGCTTGTTCTTGCTCCAATGTTCATCCTTCTGCAAGCTAGGCCCTTCATTTGTAAGCAAAACAAATGTATCCAATTTAGGCAGCATCATATTCTCATGAACATTAGAATCATTACCAAGAAACGAAAGTACCTGGTAATTTAGTTGGCGTGCACGAGCTCTAGTAATTGGTCCAGTATGTATAGCAGCAGGGGCTGTGGGTGTAACAATTGTATTGATGTCCTCATCACATAGTATAGCGGCGAGACAATGCATCAGCAATAACATTTTCTTTTCCCTTCTTGTGTTTAATGACATAAGGAAAAGTCTCAATGAATTCAACCCATTTAGCATGTCTACGATTCAGTTTAGCTTGACTTTTAATATGTTTCAAAGATTCATGATCAGAATGTATAAGAAATTCTTTGGGCCATAAATAATGTTGCCATGTTTCTAAAGTCCGAACAAGAGCATATAATTCTTTATCATAAGTAGAATAATTCAGACTAGGCCACTCAATTTTTCAGAAAAGTATGCAACAGGTTTGCCATCTTGTAATAACACACCGCCTAATCCAATTCCACTAGCAACACATTCAAGCTCAAAAGTCTTATTAAAATCAGGAAGTTGGAGTAAAGGAGCATGTGTCAACTTATCTTTCAATACCGAGAAGGCTTCTTCCTGTGCGGTACCCCAAAGAAAAGGCACATCTTTCTTTGTAAGCTCATTGAGAGGTGCAGCAATGGTGCTGAAATCTCTCACAAAACGCCTATAGAATCCAGCGAGGCCAAGAAAACTCCTCACTTGTGTGACCGTTTTGGGTTGCGGCCAACTCTCAATAGCTTCAATCTTGGCTTTATCAACTTCAATTCCCTGTGGAGTAACAACATAGCCAAGAAAAGATACTCGG
Source organism: Triticum aestivum (assembly GCF_018294505.1). Lineage (NCBI taxonomy): Eukaryota > Viridiplantae > Streptophyta > Magnoliopsida > Poales > Poaceae > Triticum > Triticum aestivum. Next base: position 48,455 of record NW_025228222.1, on the reverse strand, counting down.
TCGGTGCAAAAGGTGCACTTCCCAAGGTTACCAAACAAACGTGCATCACGTAGAGCAATAAAAACAGCACGTAAATGTTCCAAATGTTCTTCTAAAGATCTGCTATAAACCAATATGTCATCAAAGTAAACTACCACAAATCGTCCAATGAAAGCACGTAAAACTTCGTTCATTAATCTCATGAAAGTACAAGGTGCATTAGGTAACCCAAAAGGCATGACTAACCACTCATATAATCCAAACTTAGTTTTGAATGCTGTTTTCCATTCATCTCCCAATTTCATACGAATTTGACGGTAGCCACTACGCAAATCAACTGTGGAGAATATTGTAGAGCCACTCAATTCATCAAGCATATCATCTAGCCTAGGAATAGGATGACGATAACGAATAGTAATATTATTAATGCCTCTACAATCAACACACATACGTGATGTACCATCCTTTTTCGGCACTAGAATAATAGGAACATCACAAGGACTAAAGGATTCGTGTATATAACCTTTGTCGAGAAGCTCTTGTACTTGACGCATAATCTCCTTCGTCTCCTCTGGATTGGTATGGTATGGTGCACGGTTTGGCAGTGAAGCACCGGGAATTAAGTCAATCTGATGCTCAATCCCTCGAATAGGCGGTAATCCCGGTGGCACGTCTTGTGGAAAGACGTCAGCGAACTCCTGCAAAATGTTAGTGACAGCAGGAGGCAAAGAGGAAGGCACGTCCTCGAATGAAAATAATGCCTCTTTGCACACAAAAGCATAGCAAACAGATTTGCTGAAATCTAGCTCATCAATATCAGATTTGGTGGCAAATAAACATGCACTTTTCAATTTAATTTCAGAAGCAACACTAGATGGTTTATTATTAGGCTTCATTTGTTGCTCAAACTATTTTGCCACAATCTGATTTTCACTCTTATTCGTCTCCTGTTTTGCTTTATTAGCTCTATTAATATCATCTTTCAAAATGGAATTAGGAGTCATAGGAAGCAAAGTTATATTTTTATCCTTATGAACAAGAGTATAGTGATTGTTTCTACCATGGTGTACAGAATTTTTATCAAATTGCCATGGTCTACCAAGTAATAAGGAACATGCTTGCATAGGTATCACATCACAATCAACATAATCAGCATATGTAGAGATACTAAAACGCACACGAACAGTACGTGTTACCTTAACCTTGCCGCTGTTGTTGAACCATTGGATGTAGTAAGGATGTGGATGTGGTCTTGTGGTGAGAGAAAGCTTCTCCGCCATCTCCATGCTAGCCAAGTTGTTGCAGCTCCCTCCGTCTATGATGACGCGCACAGAACGTTCCTTCACAACTCCCTTGGTATGGAACAAATTGTGCCTCTGATTTTGCTCAGCTTGTGTGATCTGCACACTCAAAACACGTTGAGCAACTAAACATTCATACCTGTCAGCGTCTTCAGGAGCCATGTATTGCGTCTCATGATCAGAATCATCTCCACCGTGTTCTTCGCGTGTAATAAGAGCCAAAGTCTCCTCATCATAGTCACTAGCAGACTCATATCCACCATCCGCGGTAGCAATCATCACACGCGGAGATTTGCATTCGCTCGCATAATGACCTCCTCCCTTACAACGACGACAAATAATATCACTTGTGTGCCCTGTTGATGCCATGGAAGAAGAAGAACGCTGTGCAGGCCCCGCAGGTGCGCTCTTGGCAGATAATGGTGGTTGTGCCTGTTTTCTTGTATCACGGCTGGAGGTGGCACCGGATGGAGGTGCTGGTGCAGTTGAAGTAGAAGATGCACGTGGTGTCCATGATGAAGGTCGGCCTGCAGAAAAGTTAGTTCGCCCCAATGCTTGTCGATCCTGCACTTCACGTTCAGCTTTACAAGCAAGATGGAATAAACGAGTGATATTAGTATACTCCTTATAGTCTAGAATGGTCTGAATCTCTCTATTTAATCCACCCAGAAAACGTGCAAGCATAGCTTCATTCTCCTCAACAATACCACATCTAATCATGCCAATTTGTAATTCCTGATAATATTCTTCTACAGAATTTTTCCCTTGTCTTAAACGCTGCAATTTTTGAAGCAATTCACGTTGATAATATGGTGGAACCCAACGCGTACGCATAGCAGTTTTCAAAGCAGCCCAAGTAGTTGGAATAGGATATAATCTACAATGTTCAGACCACCATACACATGCAAAACTAGTGAAAGCACAAACAGCAGCAGCAACTCGTCTCTCCTCAGGATATTGTAAACATGTAAATCGTTGTTCAGTTTCTAACTCCCAAGTAAGATATATATCAGGAACATATCTACCCTGAAATGGTGGAATATTCAATTTCAGTTTAGGAATATGGACATCATCTCCTACCTGAGGTGGTGGTGCAGGCCTACCATTACGTATATATACCTGAGGTCGACCTGCTGGTGGTGGTACAGGTGGCTGCACGTAGTGCTGATTTTGATCAACCTCATCCTCATAATCTCCCACATAATCATCCTCCTCCGCATCAGCAGCAGGAGCCACAGAAGTATCAACAGCAGCACCAACAGTTTGGCCAAACGCAAGAGGAACACGGCTTGCTCGGCGGAGGTCTGTTTCGCGACGTGGAGGTAGTCGTTGTTGTTGTTGTTGGAGAGGTGCGTTAGGTGCAGCGGGTGGTGGTGGTGGAAGACGCGCGAGCAATTCATTAAACTTGTTATCGAGCTTTGTTTCGAACGTCTTCTCAAGGCCAGTGATCTTCTCCATGGCCTCTTCAAAATTGTTCAGCACATCTTGCACCTGTTCAGTCATCATTTGCTGAAACTTATCATGAAGCTCCTTGTTCGATAAATTCTCCCAGTCAATCTCGTCGGCTTGTGATCCTGGCATGGTTAGCAGCAATAGAAACACTCAAGAATATGATCCTACAGACTACGAACAAGTGGTGGTGTTGGGTGTCACAAATCCGTCAAGCAAATCTCAAATTCTTACCAGTTCTTACCCAGCAGCAGGCGGTGATCGGCAACCGTTATAGTCAAAAACTCTCAAAGCTTGGATAGAGCGATTACCAGGGAGAGTCAAACGCACGACGTAGATGTATGTGGAGCTCGGAAGGCTTATAATATGGTAGCAAAAAGGGTCAGCAATAATCAATTCAGAGATGCAAAGTTGAATAAACGCTCAACGACGGTACTGTGTTGGTCCTAGGCTAGACTGTGCTAGAGACGCGAGCCAAGAACACCAACAAAATCACGGCGCGGCACGTAAACAAGGGAAAAGCACACTCTGGAATTTTTTTTTCGCTATTTTTTTTTTGCGCTGCTCTTTTTTTTTGCGAAAAATCACTATAATGGCGAGTATCTCAAAACTCTTCCCAGGTCAAACTGACAGGATGGGCACGAAATTTTTTCGACCAATTTTTTTTTCGACTGCCTGGACCCAAAAACTGGAAACGGGTCAAAAAAACTTTCTATAACGGCGACTGTCTCAATACGCTTAGAAACACCTGAAATTAGGATAGCCAGAAATTTTTTTGTCAAGTGCGTTTTTCAAAAATTTTGGGCCTAAACGGAGGGTGGTTTCCGGACTCTTTTTTTTTCCGAAACCTACTCCGGCAAGGAAACACGAATCGGAAACTAGATGGATCTCGAAAACAAACCTAATATGACAAGAACTCGGATTGGTGGTGGATATATGGCGGTAGATGGCAGCGGTGGTGGTATATTACAGCGGTGGTGGTATATGGATACGGATTCGAAGCGGTGGCGGATAAGCGGTGGTGGTAGATGGCAGGGGCGATGATGATGGTGCGGCGGCGGCGTGACAACTTATGACCAGAACTCGAAACTCTAAAAGACTAGACTCTAAGACCAGCAACTAGACACGACGATGCAACCGCAAATTCAACAAAGCAAAACCCTAAAAAGATTATGCAAAGGATCAGATTGGTTCGGATATGATGAACTAACCCTAAAAAAAAAAGCAGCGCAAAAAAAAAAGTGCGAAAAAAAAATTTCAGAGTGTGCTTTTCCCTTGTTTACGTGCCGCGCCGTGATTTTGTTGGTGTTCTAGGCTCGCGTCTCTAGCACAGTCTAGCCTAGGACCAGCACAGTACCGTCGTTGAGCGTTTATTCAATTTTGCATCTCTGAATTGATTATTGCTGACCCTTTTTGCTACCATACTATAAGCCTTCCCAGCTCCACATACATCTACGTCGTGTGTTCGACTCTCCCTGGTAATCGCTCTATCCAAGCTTTGAGAGTTTTTGACAACAACGGTTGCCGATCACCGCCTGCTGCTGGGTAAGAACTGGTAAGAATTTGAGATTTGCTTGACGGATTTGTGATACACCACCACCACTTCTTAGTTGTCTGTAGGATCATATTCTTGTGTGTTTCTATTGCTGCTAACCATGCCAGGATCACAAGCCGACGAGATTGACTGGGAGAACTTATCGAACAAGGAGCTTCATGATAAGTTTCAGCACATGATGACTGAACAGGTGCAAGATGTGCTGAATAATTTTGAAGAGGCCATGGAGAAGATTGCTGGCCTTGAGAAGACGTTCGAAACAAAGCTCGATAACAGATTTAATGAATTGCTCGCGCGTCTTCCACCACCACCACCCGCTGCACCTAACGCACCTCTCCAACAACAACAACAACGACTACCTCCACGTCGCGAAATAGACCTTCGCCGAGCGAGCCGTGTTCCTCTTGCGTTTGGCCAAACTGTTGGTGCTGCTGTTGATACTTCTGTGGCTCCTGCTACTGCTGTTGCTGGTACCCAGGAGGATGATGAGTATGCAGGCGATTATGAGGATGAGGTTGATCAAAATCAGATCTACGAGCAGCCACCAGCACCACCACCAGCAGGTCGACCTCAGGTATATATTCGTAATGGTAGGCCTGCACCACCACCTCAGGTACGAGATGATGTCCATATTCCTAAACTGAAATTGAATATTCCACCATTTGAGGGTAGATATGTTCCTGATATATATCTTACTTGGGAGTTAGAAACTGAACAACGGTTTACATGTTTACAATATCCTGAGGAGAGACGAGTTGCTGCTGCTGTTTGTGCTTTCACTAGTTTTGCATGTGTATGGTGGTCTGAACATTGTAGATTATATCCTATTCCAACTACTTGGGCTGCTTTGAAAACTGCTATGCGTACGCGTTGGGTTCCACCATATTATCAACGTGAATTGCTTCAAAAATTGCAGCGTTTAAGACAAGGAAAAAATTCTGTAGAAGAATATTATCAGGAATTACAAACTGGTATGATTCGATGTGGTATTGTTGAGGAGAATGAAGCTATGCTTGCACGTTTTCTGGGTGGATTAAATAGAGAGATTCAGACCATTCTAGACTATAAGGAGTATACTAATATCACTCGTTTATTCCATCTTGCTTGTAAAGCTGAACGTGAAGTGCAGGATCGACAAGCATTGGCGCGAACTAACTTTTCTGCAGGCCGACCTTCCTCATGGATGCCGCGTGCATCTTCTACTTCAACTGCACCAGCACCTCAATCAGGTGCCTCCTACAGTCGTGATACAAGAAAACAGGAACAACCACCATTATCTGCCAAGAGCGCACCTGCGGGGCCTGCACAGCGTTCTTCTTCTTCCATGGCATCAACAGGGCACACAAGTGATATTATTTGTCGTCGTTGTAAGGGAGGAGGTCATTATGCGAGGGAATGCAAATCTCCGCGTGTGATGATTGCTACCGCGGATGGTGGATATGAGTCCGCTAGTGACTATGATGAGGAGACATTGGCTCTTATTACACGTGAAGAACATGGTGGAGATGATTCTGATCATGAGACGCAATACATGGCTCCTGAAGACGCTGACAGGTATGAATGTTTAGTTGCTCAACGTGTTTTGAGTGTGCAGGTCACACAAGCTGAGCAAAATCAAAGGCACAATTTGTTCCATACCAAGGGAGTTGTGAAGGAACGTTCTGTGCGCGTCATAATAGATGGAGGGAGCTGCAACAACTTGGCTAGCATGGAGATGGTGGAGAAGCTTTCTCTCACCACAAGACTGATGAGGACATCAATACAATTGTTACACCCACAGCCCCTGCTGCTATACATACTGGACCAATTACTAGAGCTCGTGCACGCCAACTAAATTACCAGGTACTTTCGTTTCTTGGTAATGATTCTAATGTTCATGAGAATATGATGCTGCCTAAATTGGATACATTTGTTTTGCTTACAAATGAAGGGCCTAGCTTGGAGAAGGATGAACATTGGAGCAAGAAGAAGCATGGAGATGATGGCATGCGCAAGGGAAACAAGAACGGAGTTACAAGTGATGATTTCAGGACTTTGAAGCCACCATAATGGGTGCATGAAGCCTTGGACGAAATATACAAGACGCCACTTCATAAATTTCGTCCCGAGGCTATTTTAGGTGCTGCGTCACCTTATTATTGGGCCAGGCCCATGTAATTTCGAAATACATAAGTATAGGCTATTTTTAGAGTCCATATGTGTGGGGAAACAAGAGATAGGGTTGATTTCGGACCCCTCCACCAAGGGCCACGAAATTCTCCCCCTCTTCCTCCATATATACAGCCCTTAGGGCATCGTTTAGACTTTGGGTTTTGTTTAGATTAAAAGTTCGCCATAGCTGCAACTTCGCGTACTTCGTTTGTGTTCAACGACCAGACAAAGGCGTCACAGAACCCCACCTTGATCAATAAAGCTTTCATCTTATATTCGCAATATCCAGATTGCAATCTTAGTTTCTTGCTTGTTCTTCGTTTGCTCGCAGGAAACAGACCCTCGTGGTCAGGTTGATCGTGCTCCGGCGTGGTCAATAACCTCTCGGAGTTGGTTTAGCGATTGCTAAGGCGCGACGTCCTCGCACGTTCGTAGTCGGATCGTCAAAGTCGACTTCCACCAAAGCGAAATCCACCATCTCATCGAAAGACGGGACACCTTTGCCTCTATCAATTTTGAAGTCAAGTTGTGAAAGCATAGTATAGCGGCGAGACAATGCATCAGCAATAACATTTTCTTTTCCCTTCTTGTGTTTAATGACATAAGGGAAAGTCTCAATGAGTTCAACCCATTTAGCATGTCTACGATTCAGTTTAGCTTGACTTTTAATATGTTTCAAAGATTCATGATCAGAATGTATAACAAATTCTTTGGGCCATAAATAATGTTGCCATGTTTCTAAAGTCCGAACAAGAGCATATAATTCTTTATCATAAGTAGAATAATTCAGACTAGGCCCACTCAATTTTTCAGAAAAGTATGCAACAGGTTTGCCATCTTGTAATAACACACCTCCTAATCCAATTCCACTAGCATCACATTCAAGCTCAAAAGTCTTATTAAAATCAGGAAGTTGGAGTAAAGGAGCATGTGTCAACTTATCTTTCAATACCGTGAAGGCTTCTTCCTGTGCAGTACCCCAAAGAAAAGGCACATCTTTCTTTGTAAGCTCATTGAGAGGTGCAGCAATGGTGCTGAAATCTCTCACAAAACTCCTATAGAATCTAGCGAGGCCAAGAAAACTCCTCACTTGTGTGACCGTTTTGGGCTGCGGCCAACTCTCAATAGCTTCAATCTTGGCTTTATCAACTTCAATTCCCTGTGGAGTAACAACATAGCCAAGAAAAGATACTCGGTCGGTGCAAAAGGTGCACTTCCCAAGGTTACCAAACAAACGTGCATCACGTAGAGCAATAAAAACAGCACGTAAATGTTCCAAATGTTCTTCCAAAGATCTGCTATAAATCAATATGTCATCAAAGTAAACTACCACAAATCGTCCAATGAAAGCACGTAAAACTTCGTTCATTAATCTCATGAAAGTACTAGGTGCATTAGTTAACCCAAAAGGCATGACTAACCACTCATATAATCCAAACTTAGTTTTGAATGCTGTTTTCCATTCATCTCCCAATTTCATACGAATTTGATGGTATCCACTACGTAAATCAACTTTGGAGAATATTGTAGAGCCACTCAATTCATCAAGCATATCATCTAGCCTAGGAATAGGATGACGATAACGAATAGTAATATTATTAATGTGATGAGGACATGACTACCTTGGATATGACCAAAAATATTGCATATATGCATATTTGTCAGGTGATTTCTAGTGCAAACTATTCAATAATCTATTTATGTTATCCAGAACAAAAATACTTCACACACTTTTGTGTTTTGTCTAATTGCAGGTGTATGGGACATTTGTACAATCCAAATATGAAGATAAGGAAGAAAGAGATGTTTATTTGCTGTCCAAAAAGTTCTCTCACGTCACTTTTGGCCCAAGAGAAGATAGAGTCCAAGTCTCTCACGTTCTGGATTCAGATTCGGACTGCACAGACACACCTAACTCAAAACGCACACAAGTTTTTCATACGGACTCCGAATTGGGTGATTCTTTTTTTGTTGGAAACTAGATTTCGTGCACTTTCCAACCCAATTGGAATCACCTTCAAATTCGTCCGGAGCGTTGAGTTGTGGACGAAACAATCTGATGCTGCAGCAGAATCCGAGTCAAACTACAAGTCCAAAGGTGTTACATCACCTCCACTTTGGCCCATTGGCCTTGTACGACCTAGATTTAGTTTTAGGCTGCCTTGGGACGTCCTCCCACCTCCTTGGCCGCCACCCCTTGCTCCTATATAAGTAGATCCATCTAGTAGCTTTTCCTTGGGATTTGTTTAGTTAAAAGTTAGCCATTGCAACTTCGTGTACTTCGTTTGTGTCCAACGACCAGACCAAGACCGCTTACGGATCCCCACCCTTATCAATACTTCATATATACTCGCAATATTCAGATTGCTTTTATCATATTCTTGCTTGTTCTTCGATTGCTTGCAGGAATAGATCTTCGTGGTCAGGTTGATTGTGCTCCAGCGTGGTCAATAACCTTTCGGAGTTGGTTTAGCGATTGCTAAGGCGCAACGTCGTGCACGTTTGTAGTCGGATCGTCAAAGTCATCTTCACCAAATCGATAGTTATCATCTCATCGAAAGATCGGGACACCCCCGCCTCTATCAACATACCGTACCAATCCAGAGGAGACGAAGGAGATTATGCGTCAAGTACAAGAGCTTCTCGACAAAGGTTATATACGCGAATCCCTTAGTCCTTGTGCTGTTCCTATTATTCTAGTGCCGAAAAAGGATGGTACATCACGTATGTGTGTTGATTGTAGAGGCATTAATAATATTACTATTCGTTATCGTCATCCTATTCCTAGGCTAGATGATATGCTTGATGAATTGAGTGGCTCTACAATATTCTCCAAAGTTGATTTGCGTAGTGGCTACCATCAAATTCGTATGAAATTGGGAGATGAATGGAAAACAGCATTTAAAACTAAGTTTGGATTATATGAGTGGTTAGTCATGCCTTTGGGTTAACTAATGCACCTAGTACTTTCATGAGATTAATGAACGAAGTTTTACGTGCTTTCATTGGACGATTTGTGGTAGTTTACTTTGATGACATATTGATTTATAGCAGATCTTTGGAAGAACATTTGGAACATTTACGTGCTGTTTTTATTGCTCTACGTGATGCACGTTTGTTTGGTAACCTTGGGAAGTGCACCTTTTGCACCGACCGAGTATCTTTTCTTGGCTATGTTGTTACTCCACAGGGAATTGAAGTTGATAAAGCCAAGATTGAAGCTATTGAGAGTTGGCCGCAGCCCAAAACGGTCACACAAGTGAGGAGTTTTCTTGGCCTCGCTAGATTCTATAGGAGTTTTGTGAGAGATTTCAGCACCATTGCTGCACCTCTCAATGAGCTTACAAAGAAAGATGTGCCTTTTCTTTGGGGTACTGCACAGGAAGAAGCCTTCACGGTATTGAAAGATAAGTTGACACATGCTCCTTTACTCCAACTTCCTGATTTTAATAAGACTTTTGAGCTTGAATGTGATGCTAGTGGAATTGGATTAGGAGGTGTGTTATTACAAGATGGCAAACCTGTTGCATACTTTTCTGAAAAATTGAGTGGGCCTAGTCTGAATTATTCTACTTATGATAAAGAATTATATGCTCTTGTTCGGACTTTAGAAACATGGCAACATTATTTATGGCCCAAAGAATTTGTTATACATTCTGATCATGAATCTTTGAAACATATTAAAAGTCAAGCTAAACTAAATCGTAGACATGCTAAATGGGTTGAATTCATTGAGACTTTCCCTTATGTCATTAAACACAAGAAGGGAAAAGAAAATGTTATTGCTAATGCATTGTCTCGTCGCTATACTATGCTTTCACAACTTGACTTCAAAATATTTGGTTTGGAGACCATCAAAGATCAATATGTGCATGATGCTGATTTTAAAGATGTAATGTAGAATTGTAAAGAAGGAAGAATGTGGAACAAGTTTGTTGTTAATGATGGATTTGTGTTTCGTGCTAACAAGCTATGCATTCCAGCTAGCTCCGTTCGTCTTTTGTTGTTGCAGGAGGCGCATGGAGGAGGATTAATGGGACACTTCGTCGTGAAGAAGACGGAGGACGTACTTGCTACACATTTCTTTTGGCCAAAGATGAGACGGGATGTTGAGCGTTTTATTGCTCGCTGCACTACATGTCAAAAAGCTAAGTCACGACTCAATCCTCATGGTTTATATATGCCTTTGCCTGTACCTAGTGTTCCTTGGGAGGATATATCTATGGACTTTGTTTTAGGTTTACCTCGAACAAAGAAGGGGAGGGATAGCATATTTGTTGTCGTGGATAGATTCTCGAAAATGGCACACTTTATACCATGTCATAAAAGCGATGATGCTGTTAATGTTCCTGATTTGTTCTTTCGTGAAATTATTCGCTTGCATGGTGTGCCAAATACTATTGTTTCAGATCGTGATACTAAATTTCTTATCCACTTTTGGAGATGTTTATGGGCTAAGTTGGGGACTAAACTGCTTTTTAGTACTACTTGTCACCCCCAAACTGATGGACAAACTGAAGTAGTCAATAGAACTTTGTCTACTATGCTTAGGGCTGTTTTGAAGAATAATAAGAAAATGTGGGAGGAATGCTTGCCTCATATTGAATTTGCTTATAATCGTTAATTGCATTCTACTACTAAGATGTGCCCTTTTGAAGTTGTGTATGGTTTCCTACCTCGTGCACCTATTGATTTGTTGCCTCTTCCATCTTCGGAGAAGGTTAATTTTTTTGCTAAACAACGTGCTGAATTGATTTTAAAAATGCATGAGTTAACTAAGGAAAACATTGAGCGTATGAATGCTAAATATAAACTTGCTGGAGATAAGGGTAGAAAACATGTTGTGTTTGCACCTGGAGATCTTGTTTGGTTACATTTGCGTAATGATAGATTTCCTGATTTGTGCAAATCAAAGTTAATGCCACGTGCTGATGGTCCCTTTAAGGTGTTAGAGAAAATAAATGATAATGCATATAAACTTGAGCTGCCTGCAGATTTTGGGGTTAGTCCCACTTTTAACATTGCAGATTTGAAGCCTTATTTGGGTGAGGAAGATGAACTTCCGTCGAGGACGACTTCATTTCAAGAAGGGGAGGATGATGAGGACATCAATACAATTGTTACACCCACAGCCCCTGCTGCTATACATACTGGACCAATTACTAGAGCTCGTGCACGCCAACTAAATTACCAGGTACTTTCGTTTCTTGGTAATGATTCTAATGTTCATGAGAATATGATGCTGCCTAAATTGGATACATTTGTTTTGCTTACAAATGAAGGGCCTAGCTTGGAGAAGGATGAACATTGGAGCAAGAACAAGCATGGAGATGATGGCATGCGCAAGGGGAACAAGAACGCAGTTACAAGTGATGATTTCAGGACTTTGAAGCCACCATAATGGGTGCATGAAGCCTTGGACGAAATATACAAGATGCCACTTCATAAATTTCGTACCGAGGCTATTTTAGGTGCTGCGTCACCTTATTATTGGGCCAGGCCCATGTAATTTCGAAATACATCAGTATAGGCTATTTTTAGAGTCCGTATGTGTGGGGAAACAAGAGATAGGGTTGATTTCGGACCCCTCCACCAAGGGCCACGAAATTCCCCCCTCTTCCTCCATATATACAGCCCTTAGGGCATCGTTTAGACTTTGGGTTTTGTTTAGATTAAAAGTTCGCCATAGCTGCAACTTCGCGTACTTCGTTTGTGTTCAACGACCAGACAAAGGCGTCACAGAACCCCACCTTGATCAATAAAGCTTTCATCTTATATTCGCAATATCCAGATTGCAATCTCAGTTTCTTGCTTGTTCTTCGTTTGCTCGCAGGAAACAGACCCTCGTGGTCAGGTTGATCGTGCTCCGGCGTGGTCAATAACCTCTCGGAGTTGGTTTAGCGATTGCTAAGGCGCGACGTCCTCGCACGTTCGTAGTCGGATCGTCAAAGTCGACTTCCACCAAAGCGAAATCCATCATCTCATCGAAAGACGGGACACCTTTGCCTCTATCACCTCCCCTTCTTGAAAATAAAGCCGTCCTCGGCGTTGCTTAATCTGAAATGTGGCTAACAAAAGAGACAAGGTGTACATGTTGTATATGTATATGTCATCCATTTTTACTTCCCTTGATTTTTGCATATATGACACATGAATAGATGAGTAACTTGCATAGTTCATAAAATCTAAAGCCAAAAAATTAGCACAAGAAGTAGAAGGCATGAAAATATTGCAACTCAGTTTGCACATATAAGTGAAGCTCTTATTCATTTCAAAAGATTGACAATGTTCATCATTAAACCATCCCAACATTGATGAATAAACCTTACTTGCATCAAATTTACATGCTACAACATGCTTAAATAAGCAAACATGCAATAAGTCATTCAACACAGAATCATCACCAAGATTAGACGTCATATCAAAATGATTCAACATTGGTTCTTTTGCATCAATAGTTAATTCAATGGGTGCACTCAAAATTGTTGGTATTTCAGTTGTTTGATCACATGGCAAAGTCAAATTATCAACGTAGTCCTCTAAAATAGGTGGTGCAATCAAAGTAGTGGGTAGCTCATCAGATGGTGCATTCAAATTGACAAAGAATTCATCATTCTCATGTAGAGATGGAAGATCGGTACCTTTGTCATTACCTCTTATGATCAACTCAGATGATGTAGCCACTCTCGGGGGCGATGTGTCACATGGTGGAGGTGATGTAGTCCTGACAACAACGGATGTGGTTGTCATAGTATGCCTAGTAGTTGAAGGAACAATCATATCAACTCTTGGAATGTGCACCGTGCGCTTGTTCTCCTCGTGGCCAACACGTCGTTTTATTTCCTGTTCAGCTTTGCAAGCAAGATGAAACAAATGGTCCATAGGATAACACTCTTCATGAATTAGTATCTCTTGAATATCACGGTTTAATCCTCCCCAAAATCTATCCATAAAATCATCTTCACTTTCTTCTAAAGAGGAATGCAACAAGGTAGTTTGTAAATCATCATAATATTTTGTTACAGTTTCACTACCTTGTTTTAAGTGTTGCAACTTCTTAATCATGTCACGAGTATAATAAGCAGGGACGAAAGTATGTCGCATGGCAAGTTTCAAATCATCCCAAGTAGTAGGTATATAATCAGGGTGTAACCGACAATATTCACTCCACCAAACCAAAGCATAACCAGTGAAAGAACCAACCGCAACCTTAACCTTTTTATGTTCATCAAAATTATGGGAAGCAAATTGATAGAGGCAAAGGTGTCCCGTCTTTCGATGAGATGGTGGATTTTGCTTTGGTGGAAGTCGACTTTGACGATCCGACTACGAACGTGCGAGGACGTCGCGCCTTAGCAATCGCTAAACCAACTCCGAGAGGTTATTGACCACGCCGGAGCACGATCAACCTGACCACGAAGGTCTGTTTCCTGCGAGCAAACGAAGAACAAGCAAGAAACTAAGATTGCAATCTGGATATTGCGAATATAAGATGAAAGCTTTATTGATCAAGGTGGGGTTCTGTGACGCCTTTGTCTGGTCGTTGAACACAAACGAAGTACGCGAAGTTGCAGCTATGGCGAACTTTTAATCTAAACAAAACCCAAAGTCTAAACGATGCCCTAAGGGCTGTATATATGGAGGAAGAGGGGGGGAATTTCGTGGCCCTTGGTGGAGGGGTCCGAAATCAACCCTATCTCTTGTTTTCCCACACATACGGACTCTAAAAATAGCCTATACTTATGTATTTCGAAATTACATGGGCCTGGCCCAATAATAAGGTGACGCAGCACCTAAAATAGCCTCGGGACGAAATTTATGAAGTGGCGTCTTGTATATTTCGTCCAAGGCTTCATGCACCCATTATGGTGGCTTCAAAGTCCTGAAATCATCACTTGTAACTCCGTTCTTGTTTCCCTTGCGCATGCCATCATCTCCATGCTTGTTCTTGCTCCAATGTTCATCCTTCTCCAAGCTAGGCCCTTCATTTGTAAGCAAAACAAATGTATCCAATTTAGGCAGCATCATATTCTCATGAACATTAGAATCATTACCAAGAAACGAAAGTACCTGGTAATTTAGTTGGCGTGCACGAGCTCTAGTAATTGGTCCAGTATGTATAGCAGCAGGGGTTGTGGGTGTAACAATTGTATTGATGTCCTCATCATGCACCGTGCGCTTGTTCTCCTCGTGGCCAACACGTCGTTTTATTTCCTGTTCAGCTTTGCAAGCAAGATGAAACAAATGGTCCATAGGATAACACTCTTCATGAATTAGTATCTCTTGAATATCACGGTTTAATCCTCCCCAAAATCTATCCATAAAATCATCTTCACTTTCTTCTAAAGAGGAATGCAACAAGGTAGTTTGTAAATCATCATAATATTTTGTTACAGTTTCACTACCTTGTTTTAAGTGTTGCAACTTCTTAATCATGTCACGAGTATAATAAGCAGGGACGAAAGTATGTCGCATGGCAAGTTTCAAATCATCCCAAGTAGTAGGTATATAATCAGGGTGTAACCGACAATATTCACTCCACCAAACCAAAGCATAACCAGTGAAAGAACCAACCGCAACCTTAACCTTTTTATGTTCATTGAAATTATGGGAAGCAAATATATTTTTTATGTCGAACTCCCATTCAATATATAAAGCAGGTTTAAAACGGCCACTAAATGGTGGTATAGATACATTAACCTGATCATGTGCATTTGGATGTTTGTGCACCTCTCGTGACGGTTGTGGTATTTGCAAAGGTGGTGGCACGTCTCATGCGATCGACAAAGCCCATGAATTGACTCTGGATCCTGTCATGATTAGTAGAACAAGAAACAAAACCCAAAAATAATGTTCCTATAACTACTAGGATGTGGTGGTAAAACGCTCACAGTAAAGCAAATATCAATGTCTTACAAGTTCTTACCATGCAGCAGGCGGTGATCGGCAACCAGCGGTGTCAAGTAACTCCGAATATTGAGTAAAGCGATTGCCAGGGGAGCGTACGTATACACGGTGTAGAAATATGTGGAGCTGGGTTGGCTATATATGGTAGCAAAAGATTAGCAATAATCAATTCAAAGATGCAATCTTGAATAAACGCTCAACGACGGTACTGTGCTGGTCCTAGGCTAGACCGGACTAGAGACGCGAGCCTAGAACACTAATGAGGTCACGGCGTAGCACAACTAGCATCAATGAAGGATACTAAGTAGCTCTTGACAGCAAGATATAAGTGAAGATCACAACGGCAGTGAAGATAATGATGAAAAACAACTGCCAAGCAGGATATACAACAACTCTCTCTCCAACTTTCCTCTTGAAAAGTTTGAGACAATTTTCTGATAAATTCTTTCAAAGAATGCTACTAACTCAAGCTTTCCAATGCAAAAAGAATCACTCAATTCCGAGTTGATATGAGGAGTCAAAGAATTCTAAAACTGGCCTGAAAAATTGGGACAAGCTGTATTCACGAACTTCGGAGGGCAAAAAGACCTATTTAGAAGCCGATTTTGAGGTGTCAAATATTGAACTAGCTTCTGCAACTATTTAGATGCGGCTCGTCGCTATCTTCAATTTGAGTACTCACGGAGTCAAAACGGACTTCGTATGAGGAAGATACACCTGTTTTACTGAACAGTGCGCAAAACAGATTCCAATCCGAATTCAGGTACGAGATTAATTCTAGATAGATCCAATTTTTTTCTTCTCTTTTTTTTTCCTCACACTTTTTTTTTCTTTCTCTCCTTTTTTTTTCTCTGACTTTTTTTTCCTTTTTTTCTCTCTTTTTTTTCTCTCTTTTTTTCTCCCTCTTTCCAAAACAAACTAGATAAGATGCAGATTGGATCAAGTGAAGATGTGAACGATCTCAACTATTATTATGACAATGAATGGTGGGTAGCACGTGGTGGAAATTGATGGATGGGTGGTGGACAGCGGAAGAGATAATGATGCAGCGGTGGCGTGACTAATGTGAACAGAACTCGAAACTCTAAACGAACTAGACACTAAGACCAGCAACTCGACACGACGATGCAATCGATAATTCAACTATGCAATCAATGAAAAGAAAATTGCAAAGGCTCAGACTGGCTTGGACCAAGGATGAATAGATCTAACTCTTTTTTTGTGGCTTTTTCTTGGACAATAGGTAAGAAAGTAAATCTAATCTAGGAAAACTGGAAATTCTCACCGAGCAACCTAAAAACTGATACCACTTGATAGAGGCGAGGGTGTCCTGATCTTTCGATGAGATGATAACTATCGATTTGGTGGAGACGACTTTGACGATCCGACTACAAACGTGCACGACGTTGCGCCTTAGCAATCGCTAAACCAATCTCTTGAGGTTACTGATGATGCCGGAAGCACGATCAGCCTGACCACGAAGGTCTATTCCTGCAAGCAATCGAAGAACGAGCAAGAATATGATAAAGCAATCTGAATATTGCAAATATATATGAGGTATTGATAATGGTGGGGATCCGTAAGCGGTCTTGGTCTGGTCGTTGGACACAAACGAAGTACACGAAGTTGCAATTGCTAACTTTTAACTAAACAAATCCCAAGGAAAAGCTACTAGATGGATCTACTTATATAGGAGCAAGGGGTGGCGGCCAAGGAGGTGGGAGGACGTCCCAAGGCAGCCTAAAACTAAATCTAGATCGTAGAAGGCCAATGGGCCCAAGTGGAGGTGATGTAACACTTTTGGACTTGTAGTTTGACCCGGATTCTGCTGCAGCATCAGATTGTTTCGTCCACAACTCAACGCTCCGGACGAATTTGAAGGTGATTCCAATTGGGTTGGAAAGTGCACGAAATCTAGTTTCCAACAAAAAAAGAATCACCCAATTCGGAGTCCGTATGAAAAACTTGTGTGTGTTTTGAGTCAGGTGTGTCTGTGCAGTCCGAATCTGAATCCAGAACATGAGAGACTTGGACTCTATCTTCTCTTGGGCCAAAAGTGACGTGAGAGAACTTTTTGGACAGCAAATAAACATCTCTTTCTTCCTTATCTTCATATGTGGATTGTACAAATGTCCCATACACCTGCAATTAGACAAAACACAAAAGTGTGTGAAGTATTTTTGTTCTGGATAACATAAATAGATTATTGAATAGTTTGCACTAGAAATCACTTGACAAATATGCATATATGCAATATTTTTGGTCATATCCAAGGTAGTCATGTCCTCATCACAAGTTGTGAAAGCATAGTATAGCGACGAGACAATGCATCAGCAATAACATTTTCTTTTCCCTTCTTGTGTTTAATGACATAAGGGAAAGTCTCAATGAATTCAACCCATTTAGCATGTCTACGATTCAGTTTAGCTTGACTTTTAATATGTTTCAAAGATTCATGATCAGAATGTATAACAAATTCTTTGGGCCATAAATAATGTTGCCATGTTTCTAAAGTCCGAACAAGAGCATATAATTCTTTATCATAAGTAGAATAATTCAGACTAGGCCCACTCAATTTTTCAGAAAAGTATGCAACAGGTTTGCCATCTTGTAATAACACACCTCCTAATCCAATTCCACTAGCATCACATTCAAGCTCAAAAGTCTTATTAAAATCAGGAAGTTGGAGTAAAGGAGCATGTGTCAACTTATCTTTCAATACCGTGAAGGCTTCTTCCTGTGCAGTACCCCAAAGAAAAGGCACATCTTTCTTTGTAAGCTCATTGAGAGGTGCAGCAATGGTGCTGAAATCTCTCACAAAACTCCTATAGAATCTAGCGAGGCCAAGAAAACTCCTCACTTGTGTGACCGTTTTGGGCTGCGGCCAACTCTCAATAGCTTCAATCTTGGCTTTATCAACTTCAATTCCCTGTGGAGTAACAACATAGCCAAGAAAAGATACTCGGTCGGTGCAAAAGGTGCACTTCCCAAGGTTACCAAACAAACGTGCATCACGTAGAGCAATAAAAACAGCACGTAAATGTTCCAAATGTTCTTCCAAAGATCTGCTATAAATCAATATGTCATCAAAGTAAACTACCACAAATCGTCCAATGAAAGCACGTAAAACTTCGTTCATTAATCTCATGAAAGTACTAGGTGCATTAGTTAACCCAAAAGGCATGACTAACAACTCATATAATCCAAACTTAGTTTTAAATGCTGTTTTCCATTCATCTCCCAATTTCATACGAATTTGATGGTAGCCACTACGCAAATCAACTTTGGAGAATATTGTAGAGCCACTCAATTCATCAAGCATATCATCTAGCCTAGGAATAGGATGACGATAACGAATAGTAATATTATTAATGCCTCTACAATCAACACACATACGTGATGTACCATCCTTTTTCGGCACTAGAATAATAGGAACAGCACAAGGACTAAGGGATTCGCGTATATAACCTTTGTCGAGAAGCTCTTGTACTTGACGCATAATCTCCTTCGTCTCCTCTGGATTGGTACGGTATGTTGATAGAGGCGGGGGTGTCCCGATCTTTCGATGAGATGATAACTATCGATTTGGTGAAGATGACTTTGACGATCCGACTACAAACGTGCACGACGTTGCGCCTTAGCAATCGCTAAACCAACTCCGAAAGGTTATTGACCACGCTGGAGCACAATCAACCTGACCACGAAGATCTATTCCTGCAAGCAATCGAAGAACAAGCAAGAATATGATAAAAGCAATCTGAATATTGCGAGTATATATGAAGTATTGATAAGGGTGGGGATCCGTAAGCGGTCTTGGTCTGGTCGTTGGACACAAACGAAGTACACGAAGTTGCAATGGCTAACTTTTAACTAAACAAATCCCAAGGAAAAGCTACTAGATGGATCTACTTATATAGGAGCAAGGGGTGGCGGCCAAGGAGGTGGGAGGACGTCCCAAGGCAGCCTAAAACTAAATCTAGGTCGTACAAGGCCAATGGGCCCAAGTGGAGTTGATGTAACACCTTTGGACTTGTAGTTTCACTCGGATTCTGCTGCAGCATCAGATTGTTTCGTCCACAACTCAACGCTCCGGACGAATTTGAAGGTGATTCCAATTGGGTTGGAAAGTGCACGAAATCTAGTTTCCAACAAAAAAAGAATCACCCAATTCGGAGTCCGTATGAAAAACTTGTGTGCGTTTTGAGTCAGGTATGTCTGTGCAGTCCGAATCTGAATCCAGAACGTGAGAGACTTGGACTCTATCTTCTCTTGGGCCAAAAGTGACGTGAGAGAACTTTTTGGACAGCAAATAAACATCTCTTTCTTCCTTATCTTCATATGTGGATTGTACAAATGTCCCATACACCTGCAATTAGACAAAACACAAAAGTGTGTGAAGTATTTTTGTTCTGGATAACATAAATAGATTATTGAATAGTTTGCACTAGAAATCACCTGACAAATATGCATATATGCAATATTTTTGGTCATATCCAAGGTAGTCATATCCTCATCATTTATTTGCCACCAAATCTGATATTGATGAGCTAAATTTCAGCAAATCTGTTTGCTATGCTTTTGTGTGCAAAGAGGCATTATTTTCATTCGAGGACGTGCCTTCCTCTTTGCCTCCTGCTGTCACTAACATTTTGCAGGAGTTCGCTGACATTTTTCCACAAGACGTGCCACCGGGATTACCGCCTATTCGAGGGATTGAGCATCAGATTGACTTAATTCCCGGTGCTTCACTGCCAAACCGTGCACCATACCGTACCAATCCAGAGGAGACGAAGGAGATTATGCGTCAAGTACAAGAGCTTCTCGACAAAGGTTATATACGCGAATCCCTTAGTCCTTGTGCTGTTCCTATTATTCTAGTGCCGAAAAAGGATGGTACATCACGTATGTGTGTTGATTGTAGAGGCATTAATAATATTACTATTCGTTATCGTCATCCTATTCCTAGGCTACATGATATGCTTGATGAATTGAGTGGCTCTACAATATTCTCCAAAGTTGATTTGCGTAGTGGCTACCATCAAATTCGTATGAAATTGGGAGATGAATGGAAAACAGCATTTAAAACTAAGTTTGGATTATATGAGTGGTTAGTCATGCCTTTTGGGTTAACTAATGCACCTAGTACTTTCATGAGATTAATGAACGAAGTTTTACGTGCTTTCATTGGACGATTTGTGGTAGTTTACTTTGATGACATATTGATTTATAGTAGATCTTTGGAAGAACATTTGGAACATTTACGTGCTGTTTTTATTGCTCTACGTGATGCACGTTTGTTTGGTAACCTTGGGAAGTGCACCTTTTGCACCGACCGAGTATCTTTTCTTGGCTATGTTGTTACTCCACAGGGAATTGAAGTTGATAAAGCCAAGATTGAAGCTATTGAGAGTTGGCGGCAGCCCAAAACGGTCACACAAGTGAGGAGTTTTCTTGGCCTCGCTGGATTCTATAGGCGTTTTGTGAGAGATTTCAGCACCATTGCTGCACCTCTCAATGAGCTTACAAAGAAAGATGTGCCTTTTCTTTGGGGTACTGCACAGGAAGAAGCCTTCACGGTATTGAAAGATAAGTTGACACATGCTCCTTTACTCCAACTTCCTGATTTTAATAAGACTTTTGAGCTTGAATGTGATGCTAGTGGAATTGGATTAGGAGGTGTGTTATTACAAGATGGCAAACCTGTTGCATACTTTTCTGAAAAATTGAGTGGGCCTAGTCTAAATTATTCTACTTATGATAAAGAATTATATGCTCTTGTTCGGACTTTAGAAACATGGCAACAATATTTATGGCCCAAAGAATTTGTTATACATTCTGATCATGAATCTTTGAAACATATTAAAAGTCAAGCTAAACTGAATCGTAGACATGCTAAATGGGTTGAATTCATTGAGACTTTCCCTTATGTCATTAAACACAAGAAGGGAAAAGAAAATGTTATTGCTGATGCATTGTCTCGTCGCTATCACTATGCTTTCACAACTTGACTTCAAAATATTTGGTTTGGAGACCATCAAAGATCAATATGTGCATGATGCTGATTTTAAAGATGTAATGCAGAATTGTAAAGAAGGAAGAATGTGGAACAAGTTTGTTGTTAACGATGGATTTGTGTTTCGTGCTAACAAGCTATGCATTCCAGCTAGCTCCGTTCGTCTTTTGTTGTTGCAGGAGGCGCATGGAGGAGGATTAATGGGACACTTTGGCGTGAAGAAGACGGAGGACGTACTTGCTACACATTTCTTTTGGCCAAAGATGAGATGGGATGTTGAGCGTTTTATTGCTCGATGCACTACATGTCAAAAAGCTAAGTCACGACTCAATCCTCATGGTTTATATATGCCTTTGCCTGTACCTAGTGTTCCTTGGGAGGATATATCTATGGACTTTGTTTTAGGTTTACCTCGAACAAAGAAGGGGAGGGATAGCATATTTGTTGTCGTGGATAGATTCTCTAAAATGGCACACTTTATACCATGTCATAAAAGCGATGATGCTGTTAATGTTGCTGATTTGTTCTTTCGTGAAATTATTCGCTTGCATGGTGTGCCAAATACTATTGTTTCCGATCGTGATACTAAATTTCTTAGCCACTTTTGGAGATGTTTATGGGCTAAGTTGGGGACTAAACTGCTTTTTAGTACTACTTGTCACCCCCAAACTGATGGACAAACTGAAGTAGTCAATAGAACGTTGTCTACTATGCTTAGGGCTGTTTTGAAGAATAATAAGAAAATGTGGGAGGAATGCTTGCCTCATATTGAATTTGCTTATAATCGTTCATTGCATTCTACTACTAAGATGTGCCCTTTTGAAGTTGTGTA
This sequence comes from Triticum aestivum, assembly GCF_018294505.1. Lineage (NCBI taxonomy): Eukaryota > Viridiplantae > Streptophyta > Magnoliopsida > Poales > Poaceae > Triticum > Triticum aestivum. The sequence goes on along the minus strand of NW_025228222.1, from coordinate 26,268 downwards.
TGGTTTCCTACCTCGTGCACCTATTGATTTGTTGCCTCTTCCATCTTCGGAGAAGGTTAATTTTGATGCTAAACAACGTGCTGAATTGATTTTAAAAATGCATGAGTTAACTAAGGAAAACATTGAGCGTATGAATGCTAAATATAAACTAGCTGGAGATAAGGGTAGAAAACATGTTGTGTTTGCACCTGGAGATCTTGTTTGGTTACATTTGCGTAAGGATAGATTTCCTGATTTGCGCAAATCAAAGTTAATGCCACGTGCTGATGGTCCCTTTAAGGTGTTAGAGAAAATAAATGATAATGCATATAAACTTGAGCTGCCTGCAGATTTTGGGGTTAGTCCCACTTTTAACATTGCAGATTTGAAGCCTTATTTGGGTGAGGAAGATGAACTTCCGTCGAGGACGACTTCATTTCAAGAAGGGGAGGATGATGAGGACATCAATACAATTGTTACACCCACAGCCCCTGCTGCTATACATACTGGACCAATTACTAGAGCTCGTGCACGCCAACTAAATTACCAGGTACTTTCGTTTCTTGGTAGTGATTCTAATGTTCATGAGAATATGATGCTGCCTAAATTGGATACATTTGTTTTGCTTACAAATGAAGGGCCTAGCTTGGAGAAGGATGAACATTGGAGCAAGAACAAGCATGGAGATGATGGCATGCGCAAGGGAAACAAGAACGGAGTTACAAGTGATGATTTCAGGACTTTGAAGCCACCATAATGGGTGCATGAAGCCTTGGACGAAATATACAAGATGCCACTTCATAAATTTCGTCCCGAGGCTATTTCAGGTGCTGCGTCACCTTATTATTGGGCCAGGCCCATGTAATTTCGAAATACATAAGTATAGGCTATTTTTAGAGTCCGTATGTGTGGGGAAACAAGAGATAGGGTTGATTTCGGACCCCTCCACCAAGGGCCACGAAATTCCCCCCTCTTCCTCCATATATACAGCCCTTAGGGCATCGTTTAGACTTTGGGTTTTGTTTAGATTAAAGGTTCGCCATAGCTGCAACTTCGCGTACTTCGTTTGTGTTCAACGACCAGACAAAGGCGTCACAGAACCCCACCTTGATCAATAAAGCTTTCATCTTATATTCGCAATATCCAGATTGCAATCTTAGTTTCTTGCTTGTTCTTCGTTTGCTCGCAGGAAACAGACCCTCGTGGTCAGGTTGATCGTGCTCCGGCGTGGTCAATAACCTCTCGGAGTTGGTTTAGCGATTGCTAAGGCGCGACGTCCTCGCACGTTCGTAGTCGGATCGTCAAAGTCGACTTCCACCAAAGCGAAATCCACCATCTCATCGAAAGACGGGACACCTTTGCCTCTATCACTACATGTCAAAAAGCTAAGTCACGACTCAATCCTCATGGTTTATATATGCCTTTGCCTGTACCTAGTGTTCCTTGGGAGGATATATCTATGGACTTTGTTTTAGGTTTACCTCGAACAAAGAAGGGGAGGGATAGCATATTTGTTGTCGTGGATAGATTCTCGAAAATGGCACACTTTATACCATGTCATAAAAGCGATGATGCTGTTAATGTTGCTGATTTGTTCTTTCGTGAAATTATTCGCTTGCATGGTGTGCCAAATACTATTGTTTCAGATCGTGATACTAAATTTCTTAGCCACTTTTGGAGATGTTTATGGGCTAAGTTGGGGACTAAACTGCTTTTTAGTACTACTTGTCACCCCCAAACTGATGGACAAACTGAAGTAGTCAATAGAACGTTGTCTACTATGCTTAGGGCTGTTTTGAAGAATAATAAGAAAATGTGGGAGGAATGCTTGCCTCATATTGAATTTGCTTATAATCGTGATGAGGACATGACTACCTTGGATATGACCAAAAATATTGCATATATGCATATTTGTCAGGTGATTTCTAGTGCAAACTATTCAATAATCTATTTATGTTATCCAGAACAAAAATACTTCACACACTTTTGTGTTTTGTCTAATTGCAGGTGTATGGGACATTTGTACAATCCACATATGAAGATAAGGAAGAAAGAGATGTTTATTTGCTGTCCAAAAAGTTCTCTCACGTCACTTTTGGCCCAAGAGAAGATAGAGTCCAAGTCTCTCACGTTCTGGATTCAGATTCGGACTGCACAGACACACCTGACTCAAAACGCACACAAGTTTTTCATACGGACTCCGAATTGGGTGATTCTTTTTTTGTTGGAAACTAGATTTCGTGCACTTTCCAACCCAATTGGAATCACCTTCAAATTCGTCCGGAGCGTTGAGTTGTGGACGAAACAATCTGATGCTGTAGCAGAATCCGAGTCAAACTACAAGTCCAAAGGTGTTACATCACCTCCACTTGGGCCCATTGGCCTTGTACGACCTAGATTTAGTTTTAGGCTGCCTTGGGACGTCCTCCCACCTCCTTGGCCGCCACCCCTTGCTCCTATATAAGTAGATCCATCTAGTAGCTTTTCCTTGGAATTTGTTATACATTCTGATCATGAATCTTTGAAACATATTAAAAGTCAAGCTAAACTGAATCGTAGACATGCTAAATGGGTTGAATTCATTGAGACTTTCCCTTATGTCATTAAACACAAGAAGGGAAAAGAAAATGTTATTGCTGATGCATTGTCTCGTCGCTATACTATGCTTTCACAACTTGACTTCAAAATATTTGGTTTAGAGACCATCAAAGATCAATATGTGCATGATGCTGATTTTAAAGATGTAATGCATAATTGTAAAGAAGGAAGAATGTGGAACAAGTTTGTTGTTAACGATGGATTTGTGTTTCGTGCTAACAAGCTATGCATTCCAGCTAGCTCCGTTCGTCTTTTGTTGTTGCAGGAGGCGCATGGAGGAGGATTAATGGGACACTTTGGCGTGAAGAAGACGGAGGACGTACTTGCTACACATTTCTTTTGGCCAAAGATGAGACGGGATGTTGAGCGTTTTATTGCTCGCTGCACTACATGTCAAAAAGCTAAGTCACGACTCAATCCTCATGGTTTATATATGCCTTTGCCTGTACATAGTGTTCCTTGGGAGGATATATCTATGGACTTTGTTTTAGGTTTACCTCGAACAAAGAAGGGGAGGGATAGCATATTTGTTGTCGTGGATAGATTCTCGAAAATGGCACACTTTATACCATGTCATAAAAGCGATGATGCTGTTAATGTTGCTGATTTGTTCTTTCGTGAAATTATTCGCTTGCATGGTGTGCCAAATACTATTGTTTCAGATCGTGATACTAAATTTCTTAGCCACTTTTGGAGATGTTTATGGGCTAAGTTGGGGACTAAACTGCTTTTTAGTACTACTTGTCACCCCCAAACCGATGGACAAACTGAAGTAGTCAATAGAACGTTGTCTACTATGCTTAGGGCTGTTTTGAAGAATAATAAGAAAATGTGGGAGGAATGCTTGCCTCATATTGAATTTGCTTATAATCGTTCATTGCATTCTACTACTAAGATGTGCCCTTTTGAAGTTGTGTATGGTTTCCTACCTCGTGCACCTCTTGATTTGTTGCCTCTTCCATCTTCGGAGAAGGTTAATTTTGATGCTAAACAACATGCTGAATTGATTTTAAAAATGCATGAGTTAACTAAGGAAAACATTGAGCGTATGAATGCTAAATATAAACTTGCTGGAGATAAGGGTAGAAAACATGTTGTGTTTGCACCTGGAGATCTTGTTTGGTTACATTTGCGTAAGGATAGATTTCCTGATTTGCGCAAATCAAAGCTAATGCCACGTGCTGATGGTCCCTTTAAGGTGTTAGAGAAAATAAATGATAATGCATATAAACTTGAGCTGCCTACAGATTTTGGGGTTAGTCCCACTTTTAACATTGCAGATTTGAAGCCTTATTTGGGTGAGGAAGATGAGTTTCCGTCGAGGAAGACTTCATTTCAAGAAGGGGAGGATGATGAGGACATCAATACCATTGTTACACCCACAGCCCCTACTGCTACATATATGGGACCAATTACTAGAGCTCGCGCACGCCAATTAAATTATCAGGTACTTTCGTTTCTTGGTAATGATTCTAATGTTCATGAGAATATGATGCTGCCTAAATTGGATACATTTGTTTTGCTTACAAATGAAGGGCCTAGCTTGGAGAAGGATGAACATTGGAGCAAGAACAAGCATGGAGATGATGCCATGCGCAAGGGGAACAAGAACGGAGTTACAAGTGATGATTTCAGGACTTTGAATCCACCATAATGGGTGCATGAAGCCATGGACGAAATATACAAGATGCCACTTCATAAATTTCGTCCCGAGGCTATTATAGGTGCTGCGTCACCTTTTTATTGGGCCAGGCCCATGTAATTTCGAAATACATAAGTATAGGCTATTTTTAGAGTCCGTATGTGTGGGGAAACAAGAGATAGGGTTGATTTCGGACCCCTCCACCAAGGGCCACGAAATTCCCCCTCTCTTCCTCCATATATATACAGCCCTTAGGGCACCGTTTAGACTTTGGGTTTTGTTTAGATTAAAAGTTCGCCATTGCTGCAACTTCGCGTACTTCGTTTGTGTTCAACGACCAGACAAAGGCGTCACAGAACCCCACCTTGATCAATAAAGCTTTCATCTTATATTCGCAATATCCAGATTGCAATCTCAGTTTCTTGCTTGTTCTTCGTTTGCTTGCAGGAAACAGACCCTCGTGGTCAGGTTGATCGTGCTCCGGCATGGTCAATAACTTCTCGGAGTTGGTTTAGCGGTTGCTAAGGCGCGACGTCCTCGCACGTTCGTAGTCGGATCGTCAAAGTCGACTGCCACCAAAGCGATATCCATCATCTCATCGAAAGACGGGACACCTTTGCCTCTATCACTTCCTCCATATATATAGCCCTTAGGGCATCGTTTAGACTTTGGGTTTTGTTTAGATTAAAAGTTCGCCATAGCTGCAACTTCGTGTACTTCGTTTGTGTTCAACGACCAGACAAAGGCGTCACAGAACCCCACCTTGATCAATAAAGCTTTCATCTTATATTTGCAATATCCAGATTGCAATCTCAGTTTCTTGCTTGTTCTTCGTTTGCTCGCAGGAAACAGACCCTCATGGTCAGGTTGATCGTGTTCCGGCGTGGTCGATAACCTCTCGGAGTTCGTTTAGCGATTGCTAAGGCGCGACGTCCTCGCATGTTCGTAGTCGGATCGTCATAGTCGACTTCCACCAAAGCGATATCCATCATCTCATCGAAAGACGGGACACCCCGCCTCTATCAACTCTAGTTTGCATGACTTGAATGGAACTAACCCGGACTGATGCTGTTTTTAGCAGAATTGCCAAGGTGTTATTTTTGTGCGGAAATAAAAGTTCTTGGAATGACCTGAAACTTCACGGAGAATATTTGTGGAACTAGTAAAAAATATTGGCGAAGAATCAACAAGAGGGGACCCATCAACTATACGCAAGGGTGGGGGGCGCCCTACCCCATGGGCGCGCCCCTGGCTTGTGGGCCCGACTAAGGTCCACTGACCTCAACTCCAACTCCATATATTCAAGTCCGGGGCAAAAAAAATCAGAGAGAAGGATTCATCGTGTTTTACGATACGGAGCCGCTGCCACCTCCTATTCTTCCTTGGGAGGGCAGATCTAGAGTCTGTACGAGGCTCCGGGAAGGGGAAATTGACATTGTCATCATCATCAACCATCCTCCATCACCAATTTCATGATGCTCGCAGCCGTGCGTGAGTAATTCTATCATAGGCTTGCTGGACGGTGGTTGGATGAGATTTATCATGTAATCGAGTTAGTTTTGTTAGGGTTTGATCCCTAGTATCCACAATGTTCTAAATTGATGTTGTTATGACTTTGCTATGCTTAATGCTTGTCACTAGGGCCCGAGTGCCATGATTTCAGATCTGAATCTATTAGGTTTTCATGAATATATTTGTGTTCTTGATCCGATCTTGCAAGTTATAGTCACCTACTACGTGTTATGATCCGGCTACCCCGGAGTGATAATAGTCAGGACACTTCCCGGTGATGACCGTAGTTTGAGGAGTTCATGTATTCACTAAGTGCTAATGCTTTGGTCCGTTCTATATTAAAAGGAGGCCTTAGTATCCCTTAGTTTCCAATGGACCCCACTGCCACGGGAGGGTAGGACAAAAAATGTCATGCAAGTTCTTTTCCATAAGCACGTATGACTATATTCGGAATACATGCCTACATTATATTGATGAATTGGAGCTAGTTCTGTGTCGCCATAGGTTATAATTGTTGCATGATGAATTGCCATCCGACATAACTATCCATCATTGATCCATTACCTACGAGTTTGTTTCATATTGATCTTTGCTAAGTTACTTTACCGTTGCCATTGTTACGATTGCTAAAAAACTGCTACTGTTACTTTTGCCACCGTTGCCGTTACTTCCACACTAATTTTCTACTAAATACTTTGCTGCAGATATTAAGTCTTTCAGGTGTGGTTGAATTGAGAACTCAACTGCTAATACTTGAGCATATTCTTTGGCTCCCCTTGTGTCGAATGAATAAATTTGGGTTGAATACTCTACCCTCGAAAGTTGTTGTGATCCCCTATACTTGTGGGTTATCAAGACCTTTCTCTGTCGCCGTTGCCGGGGAGCATAGCTCTATTCTCTGAGTCACTTGGGATTTATATCTGTTGATCACTATGAGGAATTTGAAAGATACTAGAACCAAGATTTTCCCTCTACTACGAGGGAGGTAAGGAACTGCCATCTAGCTCTGCACTTGATTCACCTTTTGTTTTGAGTAAACTTGCGACACCTACACCTGCTATTGATTCTGATATGTCAGATGTTATTGATGATGCTACTTCTGCTATGAATGATGCTTATGATGCTACTACTTTGCTTGATAGAACTATGCAACTGGGTGAATTACTTTATGAACAACTTGCTAGGGTTAGAGAGAATGAAATTACTGAAACTGATGATATTATTGAAACTGAAGATTATGATTCTTCCCCTAGATATGAATTGCCTATTGTGCCTAAGGGTTATATTATGGATGAAGAAACTGCTAGAGACTTTCTTGCTTGAATGCTAGAGATGATCTTAAGAAACTATTAGCTAACCTGAAAGAAAAATCTTTGAATGCTAGAATGCAATATGACCCTAAGTTTGCTACTTCACCTATTTGTGTTACTGATAAGGATTATGAATTCTCTATCAATCATGTGTTAATTATTTTGGTTGAATCTGATCCTTTCCATGGTTATGAATCTGAAACGGTTGTGGCACATCTTACTAAATTTAATGATATAGCCACCCTATTTGCTCATGAGGAAAAAATCCACTATTACTATATTCTTAAGTTGTTTCCTTTCTCATTAAAGGGTGATGCTAAGTTATGGTTTAATTCTCTTGCTCTTGGTTGTGTGCGTAGACCCCAGTATATGATTTCCTACTTCTCTGAAAAATATTTCGCTGCTCATAAGAAACAAGCTGCCTTAAGGGAAATATTTAACTTTATGCAAATTGAAGAGGAGAGTCTCCCACAAGCTTGGGGGAGGCTTCTCCAATTACTTAATGCTTTGGCTGATCATCCTCTCAAGAAAAATGAAATACTTTATATCTTTTATAATGGACTAACCAATGCTTGTAGGGACCACCTAGCTAGTTGTCTTGGTTGTGTTTTCAGGTAAAGAACTATTGAGCAGGCTGAATTGCTATTGAATAATATATTGAGTAATGGTAATGACTGGACACATCCTGAACCAACTCCTAAGCCAACTCTGGAGAAAAGAGGTATTCTATTTCTCAGTCCCGAAGATATGCAAGAGCCAAAGAAATCTATGAAACAAAAGGGTATTAAAGCCGAAGATGTTATGAATTTACCGCCTGTTGAAGAAATACATGGTCTTGATAACCCAACACAGGTAGTAGAGGTAAACTCTCTCTATAGATTTGATGAAGGTGATATTCCTTATAATAAGTCTGCTAGTCAATGCTTGGATGAGTTTGATAATTTTATTGTTAAATAAGAAAACTGCAATGCTTATGTTAGTAGACAATTGAAATGTAATGCTCACATGCTTGACTGCTTGGGTGATTATATGAGTAGAACTGTTAATGATCTTAAGCTTATTAGTAAGCATGCTTCCATGGTTAGAACTCAAGTAGAACAAGTACTTAATGCACAAGATGATTTGCTCAATGAGTTGAATAGTAAGAAAAATGATAATGTTGTTAGGGTTATGACTAGAGGTGGTAAAATGACCCAGGAACCTTTGTATCCTGAGGGCCATCCTAAGAGAGATGAGCAAGATTCTCAGAGAACTAATACTGATGCACCTAGACCTTCTAATAAAAAGAAAAAGAAAACCGATAGGACTTTGCATGCTTCTAGTGAACCTGTTATAGACACACCTAAGAATCCAAATGATATTTCTATTTCTAATGCTGAGACACAATCTGGTGATGAACATGAACCTAGTGATAATGTTAATGATGATTTTCATGATGATGCTCAACCTAGTAATGATAATGATGTAGAGACTGAACCTGTTGTTGATCTTGATAACCCACAATCAAAGAATCAACGTTATGACAAGAGAGACTTCGTTGCTAGAAAACATGGTAAGGAAAGAGAACCATGGGTTCAGAAACCCATGCCCTTTCCACCTAAGCAATCCAAGAAAAAGGATGATGAGGACTTTGAGCGCTTTGCTGAAATGATTAGACTTGTCTTTTTGTGTATGTGTTTGACTCATATGCTTAAAATGCCTCCTTATGCTAAGTATATGAAAGACATTGTTACAAATAAAGGAAAGATACCGGAAGCTGAAATTTCCACCATGCTTGCTAATTATACTTTTAAGGGTGGAATACCTAAGAAACTTGGAGATCCAGGAATACCAACTATACCATGCTCCATTAAAAGAAACAATGTTAAATCTGCTTTATGTGATCTTGGAGTCGTTGTTAGTGTTATGCCTTTCTCTTTATATTGTAGACTTGATTTGAATAAGATGAAACCTACTGAAATCTCTTTGCAAATGGCTGATAAATCAACTGCTATACCCATCGGTATTTGTGAGGATGTGCCTCTTGTGGTTGCAAACGTTATTATCTTAACGGACTTTCTTACTCTTGATATACCCAAGGACGACAGTATGTCGATCATACTTGGTAGGCCCTTTTTAAATACCGTAGGGGCTGTTATTGATTGCAATAAAGGCGATGTCACTTTTCATGTCAATGGTAAAGAGCATATGATACACTTTTCAAAGAAACAACTATCGGTGGGAAATGACACCTATGGGATCACAAGAATCCCTACTACGGTTGTGGGGCGCGGGGTGGTGAGAAGAGCAGGATCAGCAGTCAGTACAAGCACGCGGGTCATTTACCCAGGTTCGGGACGCAAGGATGTGTAATACACTAGTCCTGCTTTGATGTGTATATCTGTGTTCTTATGGTTCTTGAGCTAGCTACACTGAGCGTAACTTGTCCAAGAGTCCGAATCCCTCTCCTGGATGCCTTGGGCCTCCTTTTATAGGCAAGGGGATCGCCACAGTGGCACACAGGAGGTGGCGTCGGGGTACTGTGGTTAAGCCTATCGCTTGTCGTTATGGGACAAGACACATTTAATGCACCCCTGACGTGTCCCCTTTACTTTATCGCCGCTTCGCCTTGTGATGAGGACATCAATACAATTGTTACACCCACAGCCCCTGCTGCTATACATACTGGACCAATTACTAGAGCTCGTGCACGCCAACTAAATTACCAGGTACTTTCGTTTTTTGGTAATGATTCTAATGTTCATGAGAATATGATGCTGCCTAAATTGGATACATTTGTTTTGCTTACAAATGAAGGACCTAGCTTGGAGAAGGATGAACATTGGAGCAAGAATAAGCATGGAGATGATGGCATGCGCAAGGGGAACAAGAACGGAGTTACAAGTGATGATTTCAGGACTTTGAAGCCACCATAATGGGTGCATGAAGCCTTGGACGAAATATACAAGATGCCACTTCATAAATTTCGTCCCGAGGCTATTTTAGGTGCTGCGTCACCTTATTATTGGGCCAGGCCCATGTAATTTCGAAATACATAAGTATAGGCTATTTTTAGAGTCCGTATGTGTGGGGAAACAAGAGATAGGGTTGATTTCGGACCCCTCCACCAAGGGCCACGAAATTCCCCCTTCTTCCTCCATATATACAGCCCTTAGGGCATCGTTTAGACTTTGGGTTTTGTTTAGATTAAAAGTTCGCCATAGCTGCAACTTGATGAGGACATCAATACAATTGTTACACCCACAGCCCCTACTGCTATACATACTGGACCAATTACTAGAGCTCGTGCACGCCAACTAAATTACCAGGTACTTTCGTTTCTTGGTAATGATTCTAATGTTCATGAGAATATGATGCTGCCTAAATTGGATACATTTGTTTTGTTTACGAATGAAGGGCCTAGCTTGGAGAAGGATGAACATTGGAGCAAGAACAAGCGTGGAGATGATGGCATGCGCAAGGGGAACAAGAACGGAGTTACAAGTGATGATTTCAGGACTTTGAAGCCACCATAATGGGTGCATGAAGCCTTGGACGAAATATACAAGATGCCACTTCATAAATTTCGTCCCGAGGCTATTTTAGGTGCTGCGTCACCTTATTATTGGGCCAGGCCCATGTAATTTCGAAATACATAAGTATAGGCTATTTTTAGAGTCCGTATGTGTGGGGAAACAAGAGATAGGGTTGATTTCGGACCCCTCCACCAAGGGCCACGAAATTCCCCCCTCTTCCTCCATATATACAGCCCTTAGGGCATCGCTTAGACTTTGGGTTTTGTTTAGATTAAAAGTTCGCCATAGCTGCAACTTCGCGTACTTCGTTTGTGTTCAACGACCAGACAAAGGCGTCACAGAACCCCACCTTGATCAATAAAGCTTTCATCTTATATTCGCAATATCCAGATTGCAATCTCAGTTTCTTGCTTGTTCTTCGTTTGCTCGCAGGAAACAGACCCTCGTGGTCAGGTTGATCGTGCTCCGGCGTGGTCAATAACCTCTCGGAGTTGGTTTAGCGATTGCTAAGGCGCGACGTCCTCGCACGTTCGTAGTCGGATCATCAAAGTCGACTGCCACCAAAGCGATATCCATCATCTCATCGAAAGACGGGACACCTTTGCCTCTATCATCGACGGAAGTTCATCTTCCTCACCCAAATAAGGCTTCAAATCTGCAATGTTAAAAGTGGGACTAACCCCAAAATCTGCAGGCAGCTCAAGTTTATATGCATTATCATTTATTTTCTCTAACACCTTAAAGGGACCATCAACACGTGGCATTAACTTTGATTTGCGCAAATCAGGAAATCTATCCTTACGCAAATGTAACCAAACAAGATCTCCAGGTGCAAACACAACATGTTTTCTACCCTTATCTCCAGCAAGTTTATATTTAGCATTCATACGCTCAATGTTTTCCTTAGTTAACTCATGCATTTTTAAAATCAATTCAGCACGTTGTTTAGCATCAAAATTAACCTTCTCCGAAGATGGAAGAGGCAACAAATCAATAGGTGCACGAGGTAGGAAACCATACACAACTTCAAAAGGGCACATCTTAGTAGTAGAATGCAATGAACGATTATAAGCAAATTCAATATGAGGCAAGCATTCCTCCCAAATTTTCTTATTATTCTTCAAAACAGCCCTAAGCATAGGAGACAACGTTCTATTGACTACTTCAGTTTGTCCATCAGTTTGGGGGTGACAAGTAGTACTAAAAAGCAGTTTAGTCCCCAACTTAGCCCATAAACATCTCCAAAAGTGGCTAAGAAATTTAGTATCACGATCTGAAACAATAGTATTTGGCACACCATGCAAGCGAATAATTTCACGAAAGAACAAATCAGCAACATTAACAGCATCATCGCTTTTATGACATGGTATAAAGTGTGCCATTTTCGAGAATCTATCCACGACAACAAATATGCTATCCCTCCCCTTCTTTGTTCGAGGTAAACCTAAAACAAAGTCCATAGATATATCCTCCCAAGGAACACTAGGTACAGGCAAAGGCATATATAAACCATGAGGATTGAGTCGTGACTTAGCTTTTTGACATGTAGTGCAGCGAGCAATAAAACGCTCAACATACCGTCTCATCTTTGGCCAAAAGAAATGTGTAGCAAGTACGTCCTCCGTCTTCTTCACGCCAAAGTGTCCCATTAATCCTCCTCCATGCGCCTCCTGCAACAACAAAAGACGAACGGAGCTAGCTGGAATGCATAGCTTGTTAGCACGAAACACAAATCCATCGTTAACAACAAACTTGTTCCACATTCTTCCTTCTTTACAATTCTGCATTACATCTTTAAAATCAGCATCATGCACATATTGATCTTTGATGGTCTCCAAACCAAATATTTTGAAGTCAAGTTGTGAAAGCATAGTATAGCGACGAGACAATGCATCAGCAATAACATTTTCTTTTCCCTTCTTGTGTTTAATGACATAAGGGAAAGTCTCAATGAATTCAACCCATTTAGCATGTCTACGATTCAGTTTAGCTTGACTTTTAATATGTTTCAAAGATTTATGATCAGAATGTATAACAAATTCTTTGGGCCATAAATAATGTTGCCATGTTTCTAAAGTCCGAACAAGAGCATATAATTCTTTATCATAAGTAGAATAATTCAGACTAGGCCCACTCAATTTTTCAGAAAAGTATGCAACAGGTTTGCCATCTTGTAATAACACACCTCCTAATCCAATTCCACTAGCATCACATTCAAGCTCAAAAGTCTTATTAAAATCAGGAAGTTGGAGTAAAGGAGCATGTGTCAACTTATCTTTCAATACCGTGAAGGCTTCTTCCTGTGCGGTACCCCAAAGAAAAGGCACATCTTTCTTTGTAAGCTCATTGAGAGGTGCAACAATGGTGCTGAAATCTCTCACAAAACGCCTATAGAATCCAGCGAGGCCAAGAAAACTCCTCACTTGAGTGACCGTTTTGGGCTGCGGCCAACTCTCAATAGCTTCAATCTTGGCTTTATCAACTTCAATTCCCTGTGGAGTAACAACATAGCCAAGAAAAGATACTCGGTCGGTGCAAAAGGTGCACTTCCCAAGGTTACCAAACAAACGTGCATCACGTAGAGCAATAAAAACAGCACGTAAATGTTCCAAATGTTCTTCCAAAGATCTGCTATAAATCAATATGTCATCAAAGTAAACTACCACAAATCGTCCAATGAAAGCACGTAAAACTTCGTTCATTAATCTCATGAAAGTACTAGGTGCATTAGTTAACCCAAAAGGCATGACTAACCACTCATATAATCCAAACTTAGTTTTAAATGTTGTTTTCCATTCATCTCCCAATTTCATACGAATTTGATGGTAGCCACTACGCAAATCAACTTTGGAGAATATTGTAGAGCCACTCAATTCATCAAGCATATCTGATGAGGACATCAATACAATTGTTACACCCACAGCCCCTGCTGCTATACATACTGGACCAATTACTAGAGCTCGTGCACGCCAACTAAATTACCAGGTACTTTCGTTTCTTGGTAATGATTCTAATGTTCATGAGAATATGATGCTGCCTAAATTGGATACATTTGTTTTGCTTACAAATGAAGGGCCTAGCTTGGAGAAGGATGAACATTGGAGCAAGAACAAGCATGGAGATGATGGCATGCGCAAGGGAAACAAGAACGGAGTTACAAGTGATGATTTCAGGACTTTGAAGCCACCATAATGGGTGCATGAAGCCTTGGACGAAATATACAAGACGCCACTTCATAAATTTCGTCCCGAGGCTATTTTAGGTGCCGCGTCACCTTATTATTGGGCCAGGCCCATGTAATTTCGAAATACATAAGTATAGGCTATTTTTAGAGTCCGTATGTGTGGGGAAACAAGAGATAGGGTTGATTTCGGACCCCTCCACCAAGGGCCACGAAATTCCCCCCCTCTTCCTCCATATATACAGCCCTTAGGGCATCGTTTAGACTTTGGGTTTTGTTTAGATTAAAAGTTCGCCATAGCTGCAACTTCGCGTACTTCGTTTGTGTTCAACGACCAGACAAAGGCGTCACAGAACCCCACCTTGATCAATAAAGCTTTCATCTTATATTCGCAATATCCAGATTGCAATCTTAGTTTCTTGCTTGTTCTTCGTTTGCTCGCAGGAAACAGACCCTCGTGGTCAGGTTGATTGTGCTCCGGCGTGGTCAATAACCTCTCGAAGTTGGTTTAGCGATTGCTAAGGCGCGACGTCCTCGCACGTTCGTAGTCGGATCGTCAAAGTCGACTTCCACCAAAGCGATATCCATCATCTCATCGAAAGACGGGACACCTCTGCCTCTATCAAGTGGTATCAGATTTCCAGGTTGCTCGGTGAGATTTTACAGTTTTTCGTAGTTTAGATCGAGTCTGTTCTTCATACCTACAGTCCACGAAAAAGCCACAAAAAAAAAATTAGGGTTAGTTCATCATATCCGAACCAATCTGAGCCTTTGCATAATCTTTTTAGGGTTTTGCTTTGTTGAATTTGCGGTTGCATCGTCGTGTCTAGTTGCTGGTCTTAGAGTCTAGTCTTTTAGAGTTTCGAGTTCTGGTCATAAGTTGTCACGCCGCCGCCGCACCATCATCATCGCCCCTGCCATCTACCACCACCGCTTATCCGCCACCGCTCCGAATCCGTATCCATATACCACCACCGCTGTCATATACCACCATCGCTGCCATCTACCACCATATATCCATGCAAACGTGCACGATTTGGTGTCCCGATCTTTCGATGAGATGATAACTATCGATTTGGTGGAGACGACTTTGACGATCCGACTACAAACGTGCACGACGTTGCGCCTTAGCAATCGCTAAACCAATCTCCTAAGGTTACTGACGATGCCGGAAGCACGGTCAGCCTGACCACGAAGGTCTATTCCTGCAAGCAATCGAAGAACGAGCAAGAATATGATAAAGCAATCTGAATATTGCAAATATATATGAGGTATTGATAAGGGTGGGGATCCGTAAGCGGTCTTGGTCTGGTCATTGGACACAAACGAAGTACACGAAGTTGCAATGGCTAACTTTTAACTAAACAAATCCCAAGGAAAAGCTACTAGATGGATCTACTTATATAGGAGCAAGGGGTGGCGGCCAAGGAGTTGGGAGGACGTCCCAAGGCAGCCTAAAACTAAATCTAGGTCGTACAAGGCCAATGGGCCCAAGTGGAGGTGATGTAACACCTTTGGACTTGTAGTTTGACTCGGATTCTGCTGCAGCATCAGATTGTTTCGTCCACAACTCAACGCTCCGGACGAATTTGAAGGTGATTCCAATTGGGTTGGAAAGTGCACGAAATCTAGTTTCCAACAAAAAAAGAATCAACCAATTCGGAGTCCGTATGAAAAACTTGTGTGCGTTTTGAGTCAGGTGTGTCTGTGCAGTCCGAATCTGAATCCAGAACGTGAGAGACTTGGACTCTATCTTCTCTTGGGCCAAAAGTGACGTGAGAGAACTTTTTGGACAGCAAATAAACATCTCTTTCTTCCTTATCTTCATATGTGGATTGTACAAATGTCCCATACACCTGCAATTAGACAAAACACAAAAGTGTGTGAAGTATTTTTGTTCTGGATAACATAAATAGATTATTGAATAGTTTGCACTAGAAATCATCTGACAAATATGCATATATGCAATATTTTTGGTCATATCCAAGGTAGTCATGTCCTCATCATCCTCCCCTTCTTGAAAATAAAGCCGTCCTCGGCGTTGCTTAATCTGAAATGTGGCTAACAAAAGAGACAAGGTGTACATGTTGTATATGTATATGTCATCCATTTTTACTTCCCTTGATTTTTGAATATATGACACATGAATAGATGAGTAACTTGCATAGTTCATAAAATCTAAAGCCAAAAAATTAGCACAAGAAGTAGAAGGCATGAAAATATTGCAACTCAGTTTGCACATATAAGTGAAGCTCTTATTCATTTCAAAAGATTGACAATGTTCATCATTAAACCATCCCAACATTGGTGAATAAACCTTACTTGCATCAAATTTACATGCTACAACATGCTTAAATAAGCAAACATGCAATAAGTCATTCAACACAGAATCATCACCAAGATTAGAGGTCATATCAAAATGATTAAACATTGGTTCTTTTGCATCAATAGTTAATTCAATGGGTGCACTCAAAATTGTTGGTACTTCAGTTGTTTGATCACATGGCAAAGTCAAATTGTCAATGTAGTCCTCTAAAATAGGTGGTGTGATCAAAGTAGTGTGTTGCTCATCAGATGGTGCATTTAAATTGACAAGGCATTCATCATTCTCATGTAGAGATGGAAGATCAATACCTTTGTCATTACCTCTTATGATCAACTCAGATGATGTAGCCACTCTCGGGGGCGATGTGTCACATGGTGGAGGTGATGTAGTCCTGACAACAACGGATGTGGTTGTCATAGTATGCCTAGTAGTTGAAGGAACAATCATATCAACTCTTGGAATGTGCACCGTGCGCTTGTTCTCCTTGTGGCCAACACGTCGTTTTATTTCCTGTTCAGCTTTGCAAGCAAGATGAAACAAATGGTCCATAGGATAACACTCTTCATGAATTAGTATCTCTTGAATATCACGGTTTAATCCTCCCCAAAATCTATCCATAAAATCATCTTCACTTTCTTCTAAAGAGGAATGCAACAAGTTAGTTTGTAAATCATCATAATATTTTGTTACAGTTTCACTACCTTGTTTTAAGTGTTGCAACTTCTTAATCATGTCACGAGTATAATAAGTAGGGACGAAAGTATGTCGCATGGCAAGTTTCAAATCATCCCAAGTAGTAGGTATATAATCAGGGTGTAACCGACAATATTCACTCCACCAAACCAAAGCATAACCAGGGAAAGAACCAACCGCAACCTTAACCTTTTTATGTTCATTGAAATTATGGGAAGCAAATATATTTTTTATGTCGAACTCCCATTCAATATATAAAGCAGGTTTAAAACGGCCATTAAATGGTGGTATAGATACATTAACCTGATCATGTGCATTTGGATGTTTGTGCACCTCTCGTGACGGTTGTCGTATTTGCAAAGGTGGTGGCACGTCTCCCGCGATCGACAAAGCCCATGAATTGACTTTGGATCCTGTCATGATTAGTAGAACAAGAAACAAAACCCAAAAATAATGTTCCTATAACTACTAGGATGTGGTGGTAAAACGCTCACAGTAAAGCAAATATCAATGTCTTACAAGTTCTTACCATGCAGCAGGCGGTGATCGGCAACCAGCGGTGTCAAGTAACTCCGAATATTGAGTAAAGCGATTGCCAGGGGAGCGTACGTATACACGGTGTAGAAATATGTGGAGCTGGGTTGTCTATATATGGTAGCAAAAGATTAGCAATAATCAATTCAAAGATGCAATGTTGAATAAACGCTCAACGACGGTACTGTGCTGGTCCTAGGCTAGACCGGACTAGAGACGCGAGCCTAGAACACTAATGAGGTCACGGCGTAGCACAACTAGCATCAATGAAGGATACTAAGTAGCTCTTGACAGCAAGATATAAGTGAAGATCACAACGGCAGTGAAGATAATGATGAAAAACAACTGCCAAGCAGGATATACAACAACTCTCTCTCCAACTTTCCTCTTGAAAAGTTTGAGACAATTTTCTGATAAATTCTTTCAAAGAATGCTACTAACTCAAGCTTTCCAATGCAAAAAGAATCACTCAATTCCGAGTTGATATGAGGAGTCAAAGAATTCTAAAACAGCCCTGAAATATTGGAACAAGCTGTGTTCACGAACTTCGGAGGGCAAAAAGACCTATTTAGAAGCCGATTTTGAGGTATCAAATATTGAACTAGCTTCTGCAACTATTTTGATGCGGCTCGTTGCTAGCTTCAATTTGAGTACTCACGGAGCCAAAACGGAATTCGTATGAGGAAGATACACCTGTTTTACTGAACAGTGCGCAAAACAGATTCCAATCCAAATTCAGGTACGAGATTGATTCTAGATAGATCCAATTTTTTTTCTCTCTTTTTTTTTCTCACGCTTTTTTTTTCTTTTTCTTCTCTCTCTTTTTCTTTTTTTTTTCTTTCCTTTTTTCTCTTTCTTTTTTTTTTCTTTCCAAGACAAACTAGATAAGATGCAGATTGGATCAGGCGAAGATGTGAATGACCTCAACTATGATTATGACAATGAACAGTGCGTAGCACGTGGTGGAAATTAATAGATGGGATGGTGGACAGCGGAAGGGATAATGATGCAGCAGCGGCGTGACTAATGTGATCAGAACTTGAAACTCTAAAGGAACTAGACGCTAAGACCAGCAACTGACACGACGATGCAACCGATAATTCAACTATGCAAGCAATGAATAGAAAATTGCAAAGGCTCAGACTGGCTTGGATAAAGGATGAACAGATCTAACTTTTTTTTGTGTGGCTTTTTCTTGGACAATAGGTAAGAAAATAAATCTAATCTAAGAAAAACTGGAAATTCTCACCGAGCAACCTGAAAACTGATACCACTTGATAGAGGCGGGGTGTCCCGATCTTTCGATTAGATGATAACTATTGATTTGGTGGAGACGACTTTGACGATCCGACTACAAACGTGCACGACGTTGCGACTTAGCAATCGCTAAACCAATCTCCTGAGGTTACTGACGATGCCGGAAGCACGGTCAGCCTGACCACGAAGGTCTATTCCTGCAAGCAATCGAAGAACGAGCAAGAATATGATAAAGCAATCTGAATATTGCAAATATATATGAGGTATTGATAATGGTGGGGATCCGTAAGCGGTCTTGGTCTAGTCGTTGGACACAAACGAAGTACACAAAGTTGCAATGGCTAACTTTTAACTAAACAAATCCCAAGGAAAAGCTACTAGATGGATCTACTTATATAGGAGCAAGGGGTGGCGGCCAAGGAGGTGGGAGGACGTCCCAAGGCAGCCTAAAACTAAATCTAGGTCGTACAAGGCCGATGGGCCCAAGTGGAGGTGATGTAACACCTTTGGACTTGTAGTTTGACTCGGATTCTGCTGCAGCATCAGATTGTTTCGTCCACAACTCAACGCTCCGGACGAATTTGAAGGTGATTCCAATTGGGTTGGAAAGTGCACGAAATCTAGTTTCCAACAAAAAAAGAATCACCCAATTCGGAGTCCGTATGAAAAACTTGTGTGCGTTTTGAGTCAAGTGTGTCTGTGCAGTCCGAATCTGAATCCAGAACGTGAGAGACTTGGACTCTATCTTCTCTTGGGCCGAAAGTGACGTGAGAGAACTTTTTGGACAGCAAATAAACATCTCTTTCTTCCTTATCTTCATATGTGGATTGTACAAATGTCCCATACACCTGCAATTAGACAAAACACAAAAGTGTGTGAAGTATTTTTGTTCTGGATAACATAAATAGATTATTGAATAGTTTGCACTAGAAATCACCTGACAAATATGCATATATGCAATATTTTTGGTCATATCCAAGGTAGTCATGTCCTCATCAAAACAGACCCTCGTGGTCAGGTTGATCGTGCTCCGGCGTGGTCAATAACCTCTCGGAGTTGGTTTAGCGATTGCTAAGGCGCGATGTCCTCGCACATTCGTAGTCGGATCGTCTAAGTCGACTGCCACCAAAGCGATATCCATCATCTCATCGAAAGACGGGACACCTTTGCCTCTATCAAGTGGTATCAGATTTCTAGGTTGCTCGGTGAGATTTTACAGTTTTTCGTAGTGTAGATCGAGTCTGTTCTTCATACCTATAGTCCACGAAAAAGCCACAAAAAAATTAGGGTTAGTTCATCATATCCGAACCAATCTGAGCCTTTGCATAATCTTTTGAGGGTTTTGCTTTGTTGAATTTGCGATTGCATCGTCGTGTCTAGTTGCTGGTCTTAGAGTCTAGTCTTTTAGAGTTTCGAGTTCTGGTCATAAGTTGTCACGCCGCCGCCGCACCATCATCCGCCCCTCCCATCTACCACCGCCGCTCCGAATCCGTATCCATATACCACCACCAATCCGTGTCCATATACCACCACCGATCCATATCCATATACTTCCACCGCTACCACCACCGCTGCCATATACCACCACCATATATCCACCACCAATCCGAGTTCCTTGCTTATTAGGTTTGTTTTCGAGATCCATCTAGTTTCCGATTCGTGTTTCCTTGCCGGAGTAGGTTTCGGGAAAAAAAAAAGAGCGTTTTGAGACAGGTGCCATTATAGGAAGTTTTTTTTGACCCGTTTCCAGTTTTTGGGTTCGGGCAGTCGAAAAAAAAAATTGGTCGAAATTTTTTTTTCGTGCCCATCCTCTCAGTTTGACCTAGAAAGAGTTTTGAGACACTCGCCATTATAGTGATTTTTCGCAAAAAAAAAAAGAAAACAACGCAAAAAAAAGAGCGAAAACAAAAAAAAATTCAGAGTGTGCTTTTCCCTTGTTTACGTGCCGCGCCGTGATTTTGTTGGTGTTCTAGGCTCGCGTCTCTAGCACAGTCTAGCCTAGGACCAGCACAGTACCGCCGTTGAGCGTTTATTCAACTTTGCATCTCTGAATTGATTATTGCTGACCCTTTTTGCTACCATACTATAAGCCTTCCCAGCTCCACATACATCTACGTCGTGTGTTTGACTCTCCCTGGTAATCGCTCTATCCAAGCTTTGAGAGTTTTTGACTACAACGGTTGCCGATCACCGCCTGCTGCTGGGTAAGAATTGGTAAGAATTTGAGATTTGCTTGACGGATTTGCGATACACCACCACCACTTCTTAGTAGTCTGTAGGATCATATTTTTGTGTGTTTCTATTGCTGCTAACCATGCCAGGATCACAAGCCGATGAGATTGACTGGGAGAACTTATCGAACAAGGAGCTTCATGATAAGTTTCAGCAAATGATGACTGAACAGGTACAAGATGTACTGAACAATTTTGAAGAGGCCATGGAGAAGATCACTGGCCTTGAGAACACGTTCGAAACAAAGCTCGATAATAAATTTAATGAACTGCTTGCGCGTCTTCCACCACCGGCTGCACCTGTCGCACCTCTGCAACAACAACAACTACGCCCCCTTCCGAATCAGTATGGACGAGCACAGCGTGTTCCTATTGAGCCAGGACAAAATTCTGGTGCCGCTGCTACTGTTGTTGGTGCTTCTTTGGCTCCTGCTACTGCTGCTGCTGGTACCCAGGAGGATGATGAGTATGTGGGCGATTATGAGGATGAGGTTGATCAAAATCAGCACTACGTGCAGCCACCTGCACCACCACCAGCAGGTCGACCTCAGGTATATATTCGTAATGGTAGGCCTACACCACCACCTCAGGTACGAGATGATGTCCATATTCCTAAACTGAAATTGAATATTCCACCATTTGAGGGTAGATATGTTCCTGATATATATCTTACTTGGGAGTTAGAAACTGAACAACGATTTACATGTTTACAATATCCCGAGGAGAGACGAGTTGCTGCTGCTGTTTGTGCTTTCACTAGTTTTGCATGTGTATGGTGGTCTGAACATTGTAGATTATATCCTATTCCAACTACTTGGGCTGCTTTGAAAACTGCTATGCCTACTCGTTGGGTTCCACCATATTATCAACGTGAATTGCTTCAAAAATTACAGCGCTTAAGACAAGGAAAAAATTCTGTAGAAGAATATTATCAGGAATTACAAACTGGCATGATTAGATGTGGTATTGTTGAGGAGAATGAAGCTATGCTTGCACGTTTTCTGGGTGGATTAAATAGAGAGATTCAGACCATTCTAGACTATAAGGAGTATACTAATATCACTCGTTTATTCCATCTTGCTTGTAAAGCTGAACGTGAAGTGCAGGATCGACAAGCATTGGCGCGAACTAACTTTTCTGCAGGCCGACCTTCATCATGGACACCGCGTGCATCTTCTACTTCAACTACACCAGCACCTCAATCAGGTGCCTCCTACAGCCGTGATACAAGAAAACAGGAACAACCACCACTATCTGCCAAGAGCGCACCTGCCAGGCCTGCACAGAGTTCTTCTTCTACAGGGCATCAACAGGGCACACAAGTGATATTATTTGTCGTCGTTGTAAGGGAGGAGGTCATTATGCGAGAGAATGCAAATCTCTGCGTGTGATGATTGCTACCGCGGATGGTGGATATGAGTCCGGTAGTGACTATGATGAGGAGACATTGGCTCTTATTACACGTGAAGAACATGGTGGAGATGATTCTGATCATGAGACGCAATACATGGCTCCTGAAGACGCTGACAGGTATGAATGTTTAGTTGCTCAACGTGTTTTGAGTGTGCAGGTCACACAAGCTGAGCAAAATCAGAGGCACAATTTGTTCCATACCAAGGGAGTTGTGAAGGAACGTTCTGTGTGCGTCATAATAGACGGAGGGAGCTGGAACAACTTGGCTAGCATGGAGATGGTGGAGAAGCTTTCTCTCACCACAAGATCACATCCACATCCTTACTACATCCAATGGTTGAACAACAGCGGCAAGGTTAAGGTAACACGTACTGTTCGTGTGCATTTTAGTATCTCTACATATGCTGATTATGTTGATTGTGATGTGGTACCTATGCAAGCATGTTCCTTATTACTTGGTAGACCATGGCAATTTGATAAAAACTCTGTACACCATGGTAGAAACAATCACTATACTCTTGTTCATAAGGATAAAAATATTACTTTGCTTCCTATGACTCCTGATTCCATTTTGAAAGATGATATTAATAGAGCTAATAAAGCAAAACAGGAGAAGAATATGAGTGAAAATCAGATTGTGGCAAAAGAATTTGAGCAACAAATGAAGCCTAATAGTAAACCATCTAGTGTTGCTTCTGAAATTAAATTGAAAAGTGCATGTTTATTTGCCACCAAATCTGATATTGATGAGCTAGATTTCAGCAAATCTGTTTGCTATGCTTTTGTGTGCAAAGAGGCATTATTTTCATTCGAGGACGTGCCTTCCTCTTTGCCTCCTGCTGTCACTAACATTTTGCAGGAGTTCGCTGACGTTTTTCCACAAGACGTGTGATAGAGGCGGGGGTGTCCCGATCTTTCGATGAGATGATAACTATCGATTTGGTGAAGATGACTTTGACGATCCGACTACAAACGTGCACGACGTTGCGCCTTAGCAATCGCTAAACCAACTCCGAGAGGTTATTGACCATGCTGGAGCACAATCAACCTGACCACGAAGGTCTATTCCTGCAAGCAATCGAAGAACAAGCAAGAATATGATAAAAGCAATCTGAATATTGCGAGTATATATGAAGTATTGATAAAGGTGGGGATCCGGAAGCGGTCTTGGTCTGGTCGTTGGACACAAACGAAGTACACGAAGTTGCAATGGCTAACTTTTAACTAAACAAATCCCAAGGAAAAGCTACTAGATGGATCTACTTATATAGGAGCAAGGGGTGGCGGCCAAGGAGGTGGGAGGACGTCCCAAGGCAGCCTAAAACTAAATCTAGGTCGTACAAGGCCAATGGGCCCAAGTGGAGGTGATGTAACACCTTTGGACTTGTAGTTTGACTCGGATTCTGCTGCAGCATCAGATTGTTTCGTCCACAACTCAACGCTCCGGACGAATTTGAAGGTGATTCCAATTGGGTTGGAAAGTGCACGAAATCTAGTTTCCAACAAAAAATGATTCACCCAATTCGGAGTCCGTATGAAAAACTTGTGTGCGTTTTGAGTCAGGTGTGTCTGTGCAGTCCGAATCTGAATCCAGAACGTGAGAGACTTGGACTCTATCTTCTCTTGGGCCAAAAGTGACGTGAGAGAACTTTTTGGACAGCAAATAAACATCTCTTTCTTTCTTATCTTCATATGTGGATTGTACAAATGTCCCATACACCTGCAATTAGACAAAACACAAAAGTGTGTGAAGTATTTTTGTTCTGGATAACATAAATAGATTATTGAATAGTTTGCACTAGAAATCACCTGACAAATATGCATATATGCAATATTTTTGATCATATCCAAGGTAGTCATGTCCTCATCAGGAGGATGATGAGGACATCAATACAATTGTTACACCCACAGCCCCTGCTGCTATACATACTTTACCAATTACTAGAGCTCGTGCACGCCAACTAAATTACCAGGTACTTTCGTTTCTTGGTAATGATTCTAATGTTCATGAGAATATGATGCTGCCTAAATTGGATACATTTGTTTTGCTTACAAATGAAGGGCCTAGCTTGGAGAAGGATGAACATTGGAGCAAGAACAAGCATGGAGATGATGGCATGCGCAAGGGAAACAAGAACGGAGTTACAAGTGATGATTTCAGGACTTTGAAGCCACCATAATGGGTGCATGAAGCCTTGGACGAAATATACAAGATGCCACTTCATAAATTTCGTCCCGAGGCTATTTTAGGTGCTGCGTCACCTTATTATTGGGCCAGGCCCATGTAATTTCGAAATACATAAGTATAGGCTATTTTTAGAGTTCGTATGTGTGGGGAAACAAGAGATAGGGTTGATTTCGGACCCCTCCACCAAGGGCCACGAAATTCCCCCCTCTTCCTCCATATATACAGCCCTTAGGGCATCGTTTAGACTTTGGGTTTTGTTTAGATTAAAAGTTCGCCATAGCTGCAACTTCGCATACTTCGTTTGTGTTCAAAGACCAGACAAAGGCGTCACAGAACCCCACCTTGATCAATAAAGCTTTCATCTTATATTCGCAATATCCAGATTGCAATCTTAGTTTCTTGCTTGTTCTTCGTTTGCTCGCAGGAAACAGACCCTCGTGGTCAGGTTGATCGTGCTCCGGCGTGGTCAATAACCTCTCGGAGTTGGTTTAGCGATTGCTAAGGCACGACGTCCTCGCACGTTCGTAGTCGGATCGTCAAAGTCGACTTCCACCAAAGCGAAATCCACCATCTCATCGAAAGACGGGACACCTTAGCCTCTATCACTCGTGGTCAGGTTGATCGTGCTCCGGCGTGGTCAATAACCTCTCGGAGTTGGTTTAGCGATTGCTAAGGCGCGACGTCCTCGCACGTTCGTAGTCGGATCGTCAAAGTCGACTGCCACCAAAGCGATATCCATCATCTCATCGAAAGACGGGACACCTTTGCTGATAGAGGCGAGGTGTCCCGATCTTTCGATGAGATGATAACTATCGATTTGGTGGAGATGACTTTGACGATCCGACTACAAACGTGCACGACGTTGTGCCTTAGCAATCGCTAAACCAACCCCGAGAGGTTATTGACCACGCCGGAGCACAATCAACCTGACCACGAAGGTCTATTCCTGCAAGCAATCGAAGAACAAGCAAGAATATGATAAAAGCAATCCGAATATTGCGAGTATATATGAAGTATTGATAAAGGTGGGGATCCGTAAGCGGTCTTGGTCTGGTCGTTGGACACAAACGAAGTACACGAAGTTGCAATGGCTAACTTTTAACTAAACAAATCCCCAGGAAAAAGCTACTAGATGGATCTACTTATATAGGAGCAAGGGGTGGCGGCCAAGGAGGTGGGAGGACGTCCCAAGGCAGCCTAAAACTAACCCTAGGTCGTACAAGGCTGATGGGCCCAAGTGGAGGTGATGTAACACCTTTGGACTTGTAGTTTGACTCGGATTCTGCTGCAGCATCAGATTGTTTCGTCCACAACTCAACGCTCCGGACGAATTTGAAGGTGATTCCAATTGGGTTGGAAAGTGCACGAAATCTAGTTTCCAACAAAAAAAGAATCACCCAATTCGGAGTCCGTATGAAAAACTTGTGTGCGTTTTGAGTCAGGTATGTCTGTGCAGTCCGAATCTGAATCCAGAACGTGAGAGACTTGGACTCTATCTTCTCTTGGGCCAAAAGTGACGTGAGAGAACTTTTTGGACAGCAAATAAACATCTCTTTCTTCATTATCTTCATATGTGGATTGTACAAATGCCCCATACACCTGCAATTAGACAAAACACAAAAGTGTGTGAAGTATTTTTGTTCTGGATAATATAAATAGATTATTGAATAGTTTGCACTAGAAATCACCTGACAAATATGCATATATGCAATATTTTTGGTCATATCCAAGGTAGTCATGTCCTCATCATCCTCCCCTTCTTGAAAATAAAGCCGTCCTCGGCGTTGCTTAATCTGAAATGTGGCTAACAAAAGAGACAAGGTGTACATGTTGTATATGTATATGTCATCCATTTTTACTTCCCTTGATTTTTGCATATATGACACATG